>NC_079438.1:4580269-4622769 GCF_903798145.1 Danio aesculapii | reverse complement strand
AGAAAACAAAAACATGGTCTTTCCTTGACCTTATTAATTTTAGCAGTAATATTCACTGAATTAAGTAATTATAGTTATATACATAGATTAGACCAGTGTTTGCACTACTATATAATGTGCTTAATTAATTATTGTCTATTGTCTCTTCATAATATATGACAGCGTTTTTACCTGAACTCCTCATTTAATGATGTTCAGCTTCTAGGAATCAGTTGATCAATTATCAGTTTAATAACCTTCTTACTGTACAACACTACTCAAGAGCATGAAACTAATCTGGGCATGATTAAAGACTCCAGTTATAAACACAACAATAAAGAACCACAGTGTGTGATACAAGCACAGCTTCATTAACTACGTTAAACACTCAGGGACATGTTAACTAATTAACTAAATAGTTGTTATAAACACTGTTAGACTTTACTAAATATTTGCAGTGAAGAATTAGTGCTAAAATGCGTAGGCACTTATTTTTACACCTGCCCTTATTGAATATGCAGTTGTAAAAGTTTCCATGTCAGATACAAACTTTTCGCCACAGTGGAATGAACCGTCAACTATTCCAACATATGCTTTATGCAGCAGATGCCCTTGCATTCACACACACTAATACACTACGGCCCATTGTATTTACCCAATTCACCTATAGCGCAGGTGTTTGGACTGTGGGGGAAACCGGAGCACCCGGAGTAGGGGTGTCCAAAGGGCCGGTCCTGGAGGGCCGGTGTCCTGGAGAGTTTAGCTCCAACCCTAATCAAACAGATCTGAACCAGCTAATCAAGCTCTTAGATATACTAAAAATGTCCTAGCAGGTGTGTTGGAGCTAAACTCAGAAGTAAACTGGCCCTCCAGAACCGAGTTTGGACACCCATGACCTGGAGGAAACCCACGCCAACATGGGGAACACCCAGGTCATATGACTAAGGTGAATCTAAAGACCTAGGTCACATGACTAAGGTGAATCTAAACACCCAGGTCACATGACTAAGGTGAATTTAAACACCCAGGTCACATGACTAAGGTGAATCTAAAGACCTAGGTCACATGACTACGGTGAATCTAAAGACCTAGGTCACATGACTAAGGTGAATAGAAACACCTATGTCACACGACTAAGGTGAATCTAAACACCCAGGTCACACGACTAAGGTGAATCTAAACACCTAGGTCACACGACTAAGGTGAATCTAAACACCTAGGTCACACGACTAAGGTGAATCTAAACACCCAGGTCACATGACTAAGGTGATTCTAAACACCCAGGTTACATGACTAAGGTGATTCTAAACACCCAGGTCACATGACTGAGGTGAATCTAAACACCTAGGTCACATGACTAAGGTGAATCTAAACACCTAGGTCACACGACTAAGGTGAATCTAAACACCTAGGTCACACGACTAAGGTGAATCTAAACACCCAGGTCACATGACTAAGGTGATTCTAAACACCCAGGTTACATGACTAAGGTGTTTGGAAACACCTGGTCACATGATTAAGGTGATTCTAAAAACCCGGGTCACATGACTAAGGTGATTCTAAACACCCAGGTTACATGACTAAGGTGATTCTAAACACCCAGGTCACATGACTAAGGTGATTCTAAACACCCAGGTTACATGATCAAGGTGATTCTAAACACCCAGGTCACATGACTAAGGTGATTCTAAAAACCCGGGTTACATGACTAAGGTGATTCTAAACACCCAGGTCACATGACTAAGGTGATCCTAAACACCCAGGTTACATGACTAAGGTGATTCTAAACACCCAGGTCACATGACTAAGGTGAATCTAAACACCCAGGTCACATGACTAAGGTGAATCTAAAGACCCAGGTCACATGACTAAGGTGATTCTGAAAACCTAGGTCACATGACTAAGGTGTTTGGAAACACCTGGTCACATGACTAAGGTGATTCTAAACACCCAGGTTACATGACTAAGGTGATTCTAAACACCCAGGTCACATGACTAAGGTGAATCTAAACACCCAGGTCACATGACTAATGTGAATCTAAACACCCAGGTCACATGACTAAGGTGATTCTGAAAACCTAGGTCACATGACTAAGGTGTTTGGAAACACCTGGTCACATGACTAAGGTGAATCTAAACACCCAGGTCACATGACTAAGGTGATTCTGAAAACCTAGGTCACATGACTACAGTGATTCAAAGTATCGTCATTTCAGAAGCGTTTCAAGACCTGGCGAATCTGCATTTGACTGGCAGGGTTGGAAAAAAAGACTCTTATCTTATGTAGCCTAGTGGACCGAAACATGACATATTTATTCACAAAGCGTTCGAATGTCAGATCAATGTTAAAACAAAACATGTTACAAGAACAGAGCATTTAAACACAAACATCTATAGCTGCATCAGCCTGGATTCGAACCCATTATCTCCACATACCAGTCTGGAACTTGCTGAACTGTTTCTTTACTGAAGCCTTTCCAGAGCAATACATAAAAATGACCGCTAAGTGTCGCTGTAGAGACGGGTTTCGAAACGTTTTGAAGCTTCGACACATTTGCTTTGACTGTTTCAGTGTTTCATGAATCGTCGCTTTGCCCACCACTACTGAGCAAGAAGTACTGTGAAAATGCTGCATAAATGCTAGTTTGCTTATGTTTTCCCTTTGTGTAATGACAGTACAGACCACTGCCCCCTGCAGGTGTGGATCCAGGCGTAGCTGACTACACAGTCGGCTTTCGGAATCGAGAACCACTGACATAATAAACACTTAATTATCACTCAAAGTCCTGGAAATGACAAATAGCTTTTGTTTAAATTTATTTTAATTACATTCGTGTAGACATTCAAATGTACTGATAATGTGTGAAGGGAATACTGCTGTTTGCTAAACAAATGGTAGTGCACTTTTGTTCATTCACCAGTATTTTCTAAGTTAAAATACACAATACAGTACTATTTGGACATAACATTGGAATTAATCTTGATCATCTCGAGAGGGGAATCATGCGATTATTCACCCTAACCTCACGAGGAAACATAACTGTTTTACATTTTGTCAGTTTAGTGGTACAATCTAAAAAAAAGAGGCGTGGCACCAAATCCTGTCCCCAAACCCAAAGGAGGCGTGGCATCAAACCCTATCGTCATTGGGTGGGTGAGCAAATCGTACTAAATTTTACAAATGAGATCGTACGAATTCATACTAATTGGCCGCTAAACCAAAATTACAAATTGCCGTGAGATTATTCCTGATTGTTAATCATTGCCCAGCTCTACTCAATACACTAGAATGTTTATTGTAAACAGACACTCTGTTTAAGGCATCAGGTATGACTGGGTCCATTTAGAAAACCACAGTTATTTAATAAAAACGAAAAGCAGAAACCTGAGGCAGTTGTTACAGAACATGACCTGTATCCAAGGTACACACCAGGAGTGTCCAAACTCGGTCCTGCTGGGCCATGTCCTGCATATTTTAGTTCCAACCTCAATTAAACACACACTTGAACCAGCTAATCAACCTCTTCCAACGAATACTAGGCTGCGTTCGAAACCGCATACTTCAATACTATACCGTATGCGAGCCGAGTAGTATGTCCGAATTCATAGAATTCGAAAATCAGTATGCGAGAAGTACCCGGATGACTTACTACTTCCGGCGAGATTTTGAAGTGCGCATCCCATGCATGCTGCGCTATCCCATGATGCCCCGCGAGAGAATTCATGAATGGGATTGAAGCGACACAACTGACGCAGGTAGGTCACGTGACCATGACAAAATGGGGAATGTAGTACGTCCGAATTCCATTCACACTGCTCACATTCATACTATATAGAACGTACTTTTCTAACGGCTGAGTAATATGTTTAAATTCAAATGCAGTACCTCCTGAGTAGTAAGCAGTTTCGGACGCAGCCCTAGACAATTCCAGGGAGGTGTGTTGAAGGAAGTTGGAGGTAAGCTATCCAGGACACTGACCCTCTAGAACAGAGTTTGGACACCCGTGGCATAAGCCAAAACCACTTAGGTCTTGCGTTGGACTTTGGGTTTTTGTTTCCGAGCGGACCCATGAATACTTCTAATGTGGACGTTGAGACTTCCTTTTTGAGTGAAAGTGTTTCCACATTGTGGGCAAGTGAACGGTTTCTCTCCGGTGTGAACTCTCATGTGAATGTCAAGAGTTAGTTTCTGAATGAAACTCTTTTCACACTGTGAGCATTTGTAAGGCCTCTCTCCGGTGTGAACTCTCATGTGGATCTTGAGCCTATGTTTATAAGCAAAACTCTTTCCACACTGTTCACAAGTGAACAACTTCTCTCCGGTGTGAACTCTCATGTGGTGACTAAGTGTCGGATATTGAGCAAAACTCTTTCCGCACTGACGGCAGGTGTACGGTTTCTCTCCGGTGTGAACTCTCATGTGACCATACAAGGACTGTTTTATACGGAAACTCTTTCCACATTGTTGGCATGTGAAAGGTTTCTCTCCGGTGTGAATTCTCGTGTGATTTTTAACATCTTTTTTTTGAGTAAAACCCTTTCCGCAGTGTTGGCATGTGAAGGGTTTCTCTCCGGTGTGTACTCTCATGTGAACATCGAGGGCTGGCTTCTGTCTGAAAGCTTTTCCACACTGTTGGCAGCTAAAAGGTTTCTCTCCAGTGTGAACTCTCATGTGTAAGGTAAAGCGTGTTTTTTTACTGTAAGCCTTCCCACAGGGATGACAATGATAACGTTTAGATTTGGTTTTCTGAGCATTGTTTAGTAATGAAGTCTCTTCATTTGGGGTGTATTTTTCTTCCGTATTTAATGACTGGTCTTTCTCTTCTATTTCCGTCAGTTCTCGCTCTTGTTTCGGCCCCAACAAGTCTAAAACAAAGACAAATGAACCAGTCAGGCACAAACATCTAACATCAAAACCAGCATGAATGTTTTCAGCCATACAAAACCCAAAAGATGCATGCTAGATCAAGGGTACAACTAAAAAAAATAAATGATCACGGTATCATGTTTCATATCATGCGGTATCAATAATCATTGAATATCTTTCGACCCATTTTGGGTTATTAGGATTTTTTAATTTAACCACTTTATTTTAATTTACCAACATTATTAAGGCATAATAGTCAAAAAGAAAATTATTTAAACAAAGTATCTCATCTCTTTATAATAAAATAAACAGAAGTGTTAAAGAGACTCTTGAACTTGATGACATCTGTAAGGTGTGAATAATAATGATACAGTAAACATCAACTCTGTCGACAACACAAGTTATGATAATCAAGTCTGAGCTTTCAAGTAAAGGAACCAATCATCATTATACAAATACATACTGCAACATTACAAATTGTGAAGGTGGATGACTGATTACATTACCCCAATGTTAAGAAATCCTTCAGATGGGGAACTAGTGGCTGGGATGCACAAGAAAAGAAACCAAAAAGCCACTTTGGCGCCATTCTTACATCTCCTGGGGTGTCGCGAGACAACGAGAGAGGGTTGCTTGGTGATTTCCGAAAATCTCATATATTTGATTAAACTATTAGAATTATCATATTTTATCCGTAACCTGCAGAATATAAAGATAGATTTTTATTTATAATATAGTTAATATTTACTAGTGCGGTCAAAACTATTATTTTAATGCATGCGATTAATTTGAAATAGTTAACGCGTTAAAAAAAGTGAACGCAATTGCAGTTGTTTTTATATCCTGTTGTGGTCGACGTGTGTTTAACGTGCAAAGAAATACAGATAAAACCAAGGAAGCACTTTTAGAAGGAAAGTTTCAGAATAAAACAATTAATACCGCATTACCGGCCTATCCAGCGTTTCCTCCAGAGTTTCATCTAATCTCGTATGTTTCATTTTTAATTTTTCGACATTTATTTTAATGGAATTTGATACCGCATGCCGATTGGAAAGAAAAACCTCCGCATGTCATGACTCTGTGGTCCTTTAAGGTAATCAAAAATTGCTGTTTACATGGTAGACTCTTAATTAGAGTATTATCTTATTAATTATATTTAAATGAATCATATTAAAATCGGAGTATTGGTGTCCATGTAAAGTGCCAGATGATGTCGCGAGCTGTCAAAGACAGCGCATTCGTCTGCCTTTAAGATGATTCCATGCGCCCTCAAATGTCTCATTAAGTTTGACGTATTTCCCCCATAAACGCGTCTGCTTCACGTTGCCGTGTCAGAATCCTTGTGAAATACAGCCATACTGTAGAACGCTTAGTTTAAGCAAATTTGATGAACGCGTTCATGCGTGTTGATGAATCTTGAAGGGATCCCTCGCTCACCGGCTGCACTGCCCTGCGCATGTTGTTTGTGTGTGTGTGTGTGTTTGTGCGTTTCCTAGCAACAAGAATAAATGCTAAAAGTTGTTTAAATGTTTAGAGATGGTGTAACCAAAGTCACTGTAAGAATTAGCCTTTAGTGTGACACCGCGTACCTGTGCGTGCCTTTGATTTACCCCTTGATGCTTCTTACGTCCTTGTCGCAGCAGTAGTGGCAATAAAACTAGGCATCGAAATTCATATGCTGATTCGGTGATCCTGCTTGTGGGAGACTGTTCTTACTCTCAGCTCACATTATTCAAAAGAAAAGGGCCTCATTGTCCCCCAATAATGTCAACAGACTAGACTTAGCGACTGGCTGAATGTAAAGGAGGACTAAGCATAACTGTTTCTACTTCATAATGAATGTTCTCAACTATCAGCAATACAACTTTTCAATGAGTGCAATTGTTTGTATTCAATACTTTAGAATTTTCCAATTTCCATATCTGCAATGCCTGTATTTGGGCATTTTTTTGCAGTCCACTTAGAATTCTACATGGGAATCTATTTTTTTTATTGGCATTGATTGTTTTTAAATTCAATTGGCATTAACATGTTAATATTTCTGTAATAAATATGGCTGTCAAGCCAGGATCTTGATGGTTTATTGTGGGTATGTTGTTTACATGAATAAATCTGTGTTAGAAGTTAAACAAAAATTCTAATAAACAATTATATTTAGAATTTAAATAGTTTTTTTGTCCTGCGTTTATGTTAATTTTACATTTGAATAGCAAAAATTACAAGTTTCAGTCTTTTAAATGCGATTAATTGCCAAAAAAATTGATACATTTTTTTAAAATCAATTGACAGCACTAATACATACTTAATATTTAATAGTTACATTAAAAAAACATGCAAATGTCGGCGCAATAGCCTAGTGGTTAACGCGTCGACATATGGTGCAGTAGCACGTCAGGGCGTCGCGAGTTCGAATCCGGCTCGAGGACATTTCCCTACCCTACCCCCCTCTCTCTCTCTCCAACTTCGCTTCCTGTCCTAAATACTGTCCTATCTAATAAAGTCGAAATGGCCAAAAATAAATCTTTAAAAAAAAAACAAAAAAAAAAACATGCAAATAAAAAGCCATCAGACTTTCAATTTTTATTTTCCCCACTGGATTGCGACCCCTGTGGTTATTATACTAGATTAACATCACAGCACTAGCTTTAGTTGCTGCATATTTTGCGGTACAATGCTAAACTGTGACATCTTTATGGCACTCACATACATTAAGAATAAAGGTCACGACTGAACGAGGAGGACGATCTTCAAGTGGCTCCAAGTCTCCGAAATTAAACCAAGAATAGTCTTGTGCTATAAACATTGTGCTCACCATTCTCATGAAGTGAGGTTAATATTACATTAAACAAATGAATAATGACTATAAAATATATATATATAGTTGTAAGACTTGCACTTTTTTGTGTTGTCAATATGTTCAAGTTTATATACAGTTAAAGTCAGAATTATTAGCCCCCCTGTTTATTTTGTCCCTCAATTTCTCTTTAACGGAGAGCAGATTTTTTTTCAACACATTTCTAAACATAATAGTGTTAATAACTCATTTCTAATAACTGATTTATTTTATCTTTGCCATGATGACAGATTCTACACAGCTTAAAGTGACATTTAAAGGCTTAACTAGGTTAATTAGGTTAACTAGGCAGGTTAGCGTAAATAGCCAAGTTAATGTATAACGATGGTTTGTTCTGTAGACTATCGAAAAAATATATAGCTTAAAGGGGCTAATAATTATGTCCTTAAAATGTGTTTTAAAAAATTAAAAACTGCTTTTATTCTAGCCGAAATAAAACAAGTAAGACTTTCTCCAGAAGAAAAAATATTATCAGACATACTGTGAAAATTTCCTTGCTCTGTTGAACATCATTTGGGAAATATTTAAAAAAAAAATATATATATAAAAATCAAAGGGGGGGCTAATAATTTTGACCTCAACTGTAGTTCCTATTGGTGTGTGTGCACCATAGTGTGTAATATTTGTATGCTTATAACCACCTCTTAGCATAGTGGGGGTCGCGAGTCACTGGAGTTGTTATTTTAGGGGTTGCGGGCTGAAAAGTTTGAGAACCCCCGCTCTAAATTACCCCCATCTCAGAAGAGATGGTGAGCCAAATCAAAGTTTACCATGGGCCAACTTTGCCCTGTGGGCCATAGTTTGGGCATCTCTGACCTAAACGAACATCTTCATCAATATTTAGAGAGCCTCCATAATGTGCGTATTCACAAATTCATGCTTGGTAGTAAACAAATTTATTTTATTATTGATATTTTTGAAATTTTCTGCCCAATCAGATGTAACATCTCCTCAGGCTCACGTAAATGCATCATTAGTGTTTATGTGCTTCAACATGTCTGTCCATGTCCAATAAAATCACTTTTATTATCATTATTAATTAAATTAATCTTCATTTGCGTAGATCTGAATGAGGATCAAATGACTGAGTAGGTCTTTGAGAATGAAAACCAACCTTGTTCCTCAGGATCTTCATGTTTGACTGTGAATGCTTCTTCAATCTTCAGATCTTCGCTCTCCACTTTAATAAACGTCATCTTTATAACAGTGAGGAGATCAGTCGCTTCAGCAGGAGTTTTTCTCTGTGTTTGTGAGGAGAATAATCAACAGAAAGAGAGTTAGACAGTAAAATAATATCATTCAGAAACACTAAAAATAATATTCAGATAATAGTCGGAATAGTATAGCTTCTTCAGATCAAATCCTATGTAGTCTGTACAATACAGTAATATTTAACACATCTATAATATTGTTGAACAAAAACGTGCTATATGTTAAATTGGCTGTAATAAGTTTTAATAATCTTACTTTTACTATGTGACGTCTGTGAGGAGAATAAAGCCACTTCAATGCACACACACAACACTTCATTACTGTTTGTTTAACAGAACTAAAGGGGGTACACATAAAATAAAGTAAGACAAACGTGGACAATGAATTAGTGACTTAAATGCTGCGCATGTATCACAGTTTTTGTCATCTCTTATTTACTTTAACATAAAAACTCGTCAGAAATGTAACGTTATCTGACCTGCTGCTGTTTATAAACACCAGTAACGGTGTTGTTAGATGTAGTTACATGTTCCTCAACGGTCAACGATAAATAACACATTTAGCATCACGCCAAAAAACAATTAAGTGAACGTTTTTTGTCGTCCTGTTAATAATAAAAGCTTACAAACAAACCTTTCTTCTGAACACTCGCAGACGCGGAGCGCGGCGCCCTCTTGTGACGTCACACCACCACACCAAAATAAAAGTCTCGTCCACAAACCTAAAATAATTGCAGCCAGCTCTATTTAATGACGATAGAAGTAAAGTTGGCTTTATATTCGGATATTCAGACATTCTCCTTAATAATATAATTCCAGAAAAGTATTCTTTGCCAATTCTAAATAGGGAAATCATATACGCAGCCAATGATTATCAAAGTACAACATTGTTTACTGTGTATTAGATAGTGCTAATGTTGTTTTCAAGTCATACTTGCAATTCTGACCGAATATCTAAATTAGCGTGGTAAACAATATAGAGACAGTTAAATGAACAAATGTGCGAATATAAAACCAACTTTACCTCAATTTAAGGATGAGACATGGTCTTTTAAAAATGTGGTTTTAATTTTTTGTTGATTAAATCATTGTTATTCTTATAGCTGAAACTAAAATGTTTTTAGGTATGTGGTTGGATTCAAAATTACATGGAAAACACATTAAATTTCTGGATGTGACTGATATTATTGTAGGATCTGTTTTTAATACATGCTATAGTAAACTACTAAAATCTGTTGTGGTAGTTCTATAGTGATTGGATAAATAGTTAATCTTACTCAGTTTTTTTTTTAAATTAATGTTTATCTTGGCATTTCCATTTCCAAAATGCGCATAAAAATAGGTGGGATAGAAACATATCACCACAACCCTGAACCACCAACTGAATGCTGAGCCATGGCTTGTGTCTTCAGCGAAAACCTGAATGACTTATGAAGCTACAAGAACACTTTTCTGTTAACAAAAAAAAAAATAACTTTACTCAACAGTTCTTCTCTTAAGGGTCATAAAAAGTGCACATTCACTGTGTTTGAAACGTTTCCACTGAGTGGTACAGTACATTACGGTACTGGTAGGTACGAATCACCTTTATCAGGCCTGCGTTTCCACTGATAACAGGGTACCAATGGTACCAATTTCCTCAAGGAAATGTCTACAGTAAAGCTGTATGGGTCGTTCACATATCATATAAGAAGTACTTCTCACAAAACAGATGCTTCATACACATAAATACTGTATAAATGTTCATTACTAACCTTTCTATGAACATGAGTTGATTATAACTGCAGATCAATGACAGTGTGAAATAGCCTACTGTAACATCTGCAATTATATTAAATAAATAAATAAATAAATGCAACATATATGAACACATATGCAGACCCATACAGTCTCCGATATGTTACCAATTACAGAAAAACTACACACAGCATACATTTACTCCTTATTTGAGTTAAAAAACAACACCACATATAGCCCACAGTCAGTGCAAACCTCTCATCTGTGTCTTTAATCTTCAGCAGCGCATGTAGCCTCTGTTAGAGAGTAAATCCGTCATTCCGAGTTCATAATAGTCCAAAAGGCGATGATAATAGTTAAACATGGCAGTTTATTCATGTTCTAGGTTGCTGAAAGCATCATTTGTTCCTTTGTTTTTTCACACTTCACTCTTGCGTTTGTTCGTTTCTGACAGGTATCATCAGCTAAAGAAGTTCGTTATTTCAAATATAGACACCCACTCGAGCGCAAGCGAGAACACAAAGTTCCTCGCGCTTTAGACGGGCTTGTAAAAAACTGCGGGGCACAGGGTAGAATCTGTTCTTCTTCTTGGCTTTGTGGCTGTTCATCAAGACACCGACAAGGTTTGTTTGAGCTCGAGTCGACTATGGCTCTTTATATATTACAATGTAATGTCTCGGCTGTGTATTTAAAACATGGCGGTTGCTTTGTTTTCATTCTGGCTTGTTACACGACCGAGTAACATTTGGTACTCTTTTGCCGGGCTAGGTACCTTTTGCAAAGGGTACCCAAAAAGTGGTACAGTACGGTTCGCTTTTAAGTATCTTTTGACAGTGGAAACGGGCCAAAAGTGGCACATCCAGGGTATTCGTCAGCTCTGTGATCGATTGAGATGCACATACAAGAACAGCACATTTTGTGCTGACACTAAAGAGGAAACATTACTGAATAAAGCTGCTATTTTTGTATTTGTGTGCACAGTTGTATTCTTGTAGCTTCAGAATATTGAAAAACTGAACCACTGAGGATGTTTTATAACACCCTTCTAGACAACTCTTCTTGCCTATTGAGGATTAGAGGTCTTTCAGATTTCATCTAAAGCTGGGGCGCTCAAGATAATCTGTTGCCTGCAGATTAAGCTCATGAACAGTTTCCAAGGCTAAGCAGATGCATCAAATCTTTTCAACAGCTAGTCCAATGCAAATGCAAAGTGCTGGGATGCCGTGTTAAGCCACCACTGACTCAAGAACAGAGGAGACTTGTTCTCTGGAGTGAACAATCTTGCATCTCTGTCTTGGTACTTGTATTGTATTTGATTGACTGAAGTCATAAGAAAGGATATGTGTCACTGAATTCTGAAGCGGACATAGCTCAGAAAATCCACTCCTTCAGAAATCTGGTGGAGAGGTGATCGTGGTGTTTTTCAGGAGTTGGTCTCGGTTACTATGTACCATTGAAAGTAACTCTTAATGCTTCAGCATACCAAGACATTTTGGACAATTTCATGTTCCCAACTTTGTGGAAACGAATTTTGGAATGGCCCCTTCCTGTTACAATATGACTGTCTACCAAAGCACAAAGCAAGCTTCATAAAACATGGATGAGGGGTTTGATGTGGAGGAACTGTGAGTCCTGACCTCAACCCAACTGAACACCAGACCCAGATGAAACGTCAAGCGCGAGGTATTTACATATTAAGTCAATACATAAACAGAATCAAACATCCTGTGGCATGGATGATGCGAATCGAGCAATTGACACGGCACGAATTGAGAGTTTTGGGAGTTTGATGCACTTAAGGCATGATTCGCGCAAATCGCTCAAGTTGAAAAATAAAATTGGCTGAACATTCGTGCCACGTTAACCAATCAAGAGCTTGCTCTAGTAGGGGCCTGACTATGCTATAGCACTTGTAGTTTGTGTACCGAGGGGAAATTCCCCTGCCTGAGACCTGCTAAAAGCATCCATCATCGAGGTGCAGCCTCTGGATGAGTTGATGAACTAACCAAGGCTGCACCTCTGAATGACCTAATGGACCCCGAAACGACACAGAACGAATCTACGCCGTTTATTAGCATTCCTAAAACACAGAAAGTGCAGCTACTCTCTCAATAAAATCCATGTTAGCCATTAGCAACAAAACTTGTGAGTAAACTCAAAATGTTCACATGTCTAATTTCACGCAAGCCACACCTGGTGTGACCACCCCATTAGTACAAATTATAGCAGAGAATGTGGGCCTGGCATTCTCATCCAAAATCAGCGCCTAGCCCCACAAATGAGCTTCTAGAACAGCCCAAACTTAGTCCTGGAGGACCGGAGTCCTGCAGAGTTTTGTTCCAACCTCAGTGAGACACACCTGAACCAGCTAATCAAGATCTTTCTAGGTATACTAAAAACTTGCTGGCAGGTGTGTTGAAGGAAGCAGGAGCTAAGCTACGCAGGACATCTGCCCTCCAGAACTGAGTTTGGGTACACCTGCTCTAGAAGAATGGTCAAAGATTTATATTAACACACTCCTAAATCTTATGGAAAGCCTTTCCAGAAGAGCTGAAGCTGTTATAGCTGCAAATGGCGGCTAACTTCATATTAAACTCTAAGAAATAAGATTTGGAAAGTTGAGTGAATGACCCAAACTCTCCCATCTTTGATAACCTGGGGGAATTTTGAGAAATTGTACTTCACAATGCTTACTTTACTTCACTAAAAATTAAGGGTCTTTTTAAAGGACGTCTCTGAAAGAAAATAAATTAAAAGGGACAGAAGAACTTATGAATGTTAACCCATTAAAATGCTTAGAGCAGGGGTGTCCAAACTCGGTAGCTAGCCCAGGTGTGTCTGACTTGGGTTGGAACTAAACTTTGCAGGACACCGGCCCTCCAAGACTAAGTTTGGACACCCCTGGCTTAGGCCATTGAATTGCATTGTCCTCTTTAGTCGATTGTCACGCTCACTAAGCTCGCAAAATACCCAAACCTGAAGTGCATAGAGTCCGAACAAACCAGACTGCATTTATTTTCCAATGCAACCATTCCCAATAATCAATGTTGTTCAAAATAAACACCAAACCTGACCTGTATCTGAATCATGTCAAAATTTTGGACCCAAACCCATCAGGTCGAATCTTGGGTTTTCAGATCCAAGCAGATCTCTCCACTGTGAATTCTCTTGTGAAGGTCAAGATTTCGTTTTTGACTGAAACTCTTTTCACACAGCAAGCATGCGTACGGCTTCTCTCCAGTGTGAGCTCTTTTATGGCTATTCAATGACTGTACATGAGCAAAAGTCTTTCCACACTGCTGACAGGTGAAAGGTTTCTCTCCGGTGTGAACTCTCATGTGGACTTCAAGGTTTTGTTTTACATTGAATCTCTTGTCACACTGTGGGCAGGGATATGGCTTCTCTCCGTTGTGAATTCTTGCGTGTACTTCAAACGAATGTTTTTGAGTGAAACTGTTTCCGCACTGTTTGCAGGTGAAAGGCTTCTCTCCAGTGTGAACTCTCTGGTGAATACTGAGATTTTGTTTTTGAGTGAAACACTTTCCACATTGCTGACAGATGAAAGGTCTCTCTCCGGTGTGAACTCTCATGTGGACTTCAAGGTGTCGTCGGTGACTGAAACCTTTCCCACACAGTTGGCACGTATAAAGTTTCTTTCCACGGCGAACTCTTATGTGGTCTTCAGGATATGTTTGACTGTTGAAACCTTTTCCACAATGATGACCAGAGAAATAAGGGTTAGGTTTGGTTTTCTGTGATGAGGTCTTATTAGTCAATGTGGATTCTTCTTCAGTCTTTAAATCATTGTGTATTTCATATTGGTACTTCTCTTCATTTTCATCCAGATCTTCAGTTTCATCTTTCAGTGCAATCAGTCCTAAATCAAAGAAGACAAGTTACCATCAGCCAGGCACAAGCAACAAACATGAAAACCAGCAAATCCTTTACACATAAACTCAAAAGGATTCATGCAAGGTTAAGTGCTAAGGTGCTGCCCTTACCAAATTTACCCAACATTTTACTACAAATAAAACAAATGTTTTTTTGTAGCTAAACTACGGTAACTACAGATTAACTATGTTGATGCTACACTATTCTGGGCATTTAAGGTAAAAACGTGGTTACAGTGGTGGCCAAAATTATTAGAGGTTTGCATAGTTTTTGTTTGTCTAGTCGGGACTCAAACAAGAGACCTTCTTGCAACCACTGAGCCATCGTGCCGCCCTCTTAATGTAATCCAATACCATAAACCAGGGGTGTCCAAACTCGGTCCTGGAGGGTCGGTGTCCTGAAGAGTTTAGCTCTAACCCTAATCAAACACACCTGAACCAGCTAATCAGGCTCTTACCAGATATACTAGAAAGTTCCTGGCAGGTGTGTTGAAGCAAGTTGGAGCTAAAATCAGCAGAACACCGGCCCTCCAGGACCGAGTTTGGACACCCCTGCCATAAACGGACAACAAACTAAATATCTACAGAAATACCACAGACCAATTACTGGTTTGTAAACTTTCAAAATGAAAAACCTTTAAAGCTACAAAAGAATTAAATCATTACAGAAAATAATATTTATTTTACATTTAAGATTGACTATATTCTTACAATGTCAATATTATACCTCGCAATTCTGATATGAAAAAATAACACTATTCACCTTTTTCCTGTTGGCTCAGAATGTTTATCCCACACTTATAATTCTTATCCCTCAGTATTGACCAACTCTGAATGTTTGATTTAAAAATTTTGTTATAAAGAAAACATCTCACCCTGCAAAAATTCATTTCGGGGAGGATTCCTAGAACAGGGACACCCAAACTCGATCCTGGAGGGCCAGTGTCCTGCAAAGTTTAGTTGCAACCCTAATCAGACCCACCTTGGCCAGCTAATCACCTCTTACGAGGCTTTCTAGAAAAATCCGTGCAGGTGTGTTGAGGCAAGTTGGAGCTAAAACCTGCAGGACACCGTCCCTCCAGGACAGAGTTTGGACACCCTTGCCCAAGAATAACCAGGCTTGGGTGATTTTGGTCCTGGATGGCCATGGTCCTGCAGAGTTAAGCTCCAACCCTAATCGAACAAACTTGCCTTCAGCTTTCTACTGATCTTGTAGACAGTGACTACGTTTACATTGTTTGCCATAATCTGAATAAGACTAAGATCAAGCTGTTTACACGAGTTGCTTTTTGAATGTTCCTTTCTTGTTCCTGTTTTACATGTTACAGTACATAGATCGATTAACTTCATTACATCACCATTCAACGCTAGTTTCCTCCGGCGTTCAACAACAGTTTCAACCTCAACTCCAGTTAAATTCTCACCCTATGTGTGCAAACAGATGACGGCAAATACAAAGTCTCAAGCAACAGGCAACCTCTGCCATTTCGTTCACCAACTTTTCATTCAAGCCCCCATGACAAACTCACTTCAAAGATTCCATTTCTTCCAGAATTCTCATCATAGTCATTGTGTCCCTCTCACACCAAAAACGTGCTCTCTTGCTTGGAGCCATTCTTATTTGTTATTCTTATTAGCAAAACTGGACAATTTCCCTAAATGCATGACCAAAATAAGTGACCACATGGAATTAACGAAGCCTTCCATTGGTACATTACAGCACGGATGATTTCCGCTTGTAACAGGTTTCAACCCCAACTGATGCAGAGTGTAGCTTCTCGTTTCTTAACCGTGTCAGAAAGTCACATCCTGTGGTCATAGAAAAGACCATCTGTTTCAGAAGGATCAAATTACTGGCATGCATCAACAAGGAAAGCATCTAAGGTGACTTCTGAAACTACTATTTGGGTTAAAAACTGTTTGACGCATTATTAAAAACCATAAGAAACCAAAAAATAAATAAATTACCGCTTGTGTGAGGTGTTTCTAATGCAGTGTCTATGGTATTGGACAGTAAACTTGGTGTTATTCTCTTCTCTGGCTGCCGTCATCAGTCTCACACAGTTTTTGTCCTTTTTCTGAACGTCTTGATAACACCATCGCTGAGTTTTTCTTTTATTATTTAAGCAAATAGAGCTGTTAAAAAAATCCCATTTACTGCGCTTAAAGTTTACTAACTATGACACCTTCTGCTACTGAGAAACACGAGAATCTGAAAAGGGTCCATTTGGATCAAGGCCTAAAAGTGGCTCTTTCAAGGAGTTGTAAAACATTTATTATCTCAGAATAAAGCCTGACAGGTTTTTCAGCAGCAAAAGCAAAAGGCTGTTGTATAAGACTGAAGGGATTTATTATGAGAGAAAAGAACTGCCTGGATGTACTTTATCCCACTTATTATACGGCTACTGGCCACAGAATATAAACATTACACACAAAACCATCTTCTGAGCCGTAACAGTTCGATTCCTCTATTACAGTGGTTCTCAAACTTTTTTCCACCAAGTACCACCTCAGACAAAAATTGTCTCTCCAATTACCACCATAATGACCAGTGTTGAAATACAGTAGCATAATAGGCCTAATTAAGCAGCTACAGCACTCCATAGTTAAAAATGGAGGCAGGTTAACTCCTATTAACTTGTATTTTAAATATATGATTTGGAATTACTTATTTAAATTAGAAATAAGATCTTCTGCATGTCATTTACAGTAGGCCTATGTGTGTCAGAAAAGCTAGAAATTAAATGCATACAGTGTTTGACCAATACATATATGCGGTATTTCCGTGACTTGGTGTAAATGAGATCACTTTTTAAGTGAACCGCGAAGTTTGCTTTAACGTGCCCCAACCACTGTTTTCAGGCAGACTCGGGTACAGTTCGCGGTCAATCTGGCTGTGCACACAGAGAATATCTTTAATTAAAGCTGCAAGCAGCGATGAAAGGGACCTCGCACCCGGGCTCACCGCTGCCCGATGGCCGTAGGACGACAGAGAAGAGCTAACACGCCCTGGACACACCCTTCTGCGAAAACTCGCAAAGGCCTTTAGATGACAACACCCAATTTTGATGTTGATCGGATAAAATCCCTAGGAGGAGTTTGTTAAAATACAATGCCTGGTAATGGCAAAAATGCCACTTTTTCGGCGCAGGAAGTAAAAAATATCTGACTTCCTGTTGGGTTTGAGATTTCGCCGCAAGAGACTTTTTCATATATCTGCGTGACTCGTAGCTCGGGGGCCAGTACGCCAAAAGTGCATAGGTGGCGCTGTCGACTCATTTTGCCAGGCCCACTTCCGAAACCTATAACAAATGTAAATTTTCACCACTTCTGGGGTGTGTGCAAAGTTTTGTGACTGTTCGGGCATGTTTAGACCCTCAAAATCGCGATTCTGAATCGGAATAATGATAATAAACGGAGCAATTCCAATAGAGCCTACGTACCGTTTCGGTGCTCGGTCCCTAATTATATTCTACCTCTAAGCTTTGAGCATGGCAAAGTTGCTTGAGTCTATGTTCTGTCCCTCACGACATTTAAATCACATCCAAAATAATTCGCTTAAATCTGAGGTAACAAACTAAACCGAAAGCCGCGTACGCTGCTTTACAAAACAAATAACTTTATATATCGAAAACATGCATTATTTTACACATGTACGAGCACAAGTTTTAACACATTAATAATAATTATTTCACCAATGATGCAGCATAGGGAAATTCCTGAGTTTGCAGTAACTGAATCGGCAACAGAACAGCATCGGTCTACAAAAGGGCTTCTCTAGCGCGTGTGGATTTCCTCATCTGCTCCGCAAACGCCACACACATCTTCCTCTGGCTCTGCGCCAAGCGGACTGATTGTTAACATCTGATGACGCGATGCACTAAAGTAAACATTCAAAGCACACTAGCATAATTGTACACTTCAGGGAACACCCAATGCTGCCTGATCACTTGAGACTTGGAGTTATCGTATGCGTTAAAGGTGTGTTCGTTTTATTCTTTTATTATTCAGCGATTCTTCCGCGTACCACTGGAAGGAAGCCTGTTCCACAGTTTGAGAACCACTGCTCTATTAAATGCAAAGCTGACAGAAACAAAAGCAGCTGAATGAAGGATACGTTAACTTTCGTATTATAAAAGACTATAGAATACAAAAAAACATGTAACTCCAATAGTTTAGAATGGTAAAAAAGTGGTCAATGTGATGAAATAAGCCCCGCATTCTAGTACAGGAGCCAATCATAGATCGCTATAGGCTGACGATTCAGCGGTTAACTGATTCCCCTACTGAAGAAACCAGCTTAAACCAGCCTAGGCTGGTTGGCTGGTTTTAGCTAGTTGACCAGCCTGGTTTTAGAGGGGTTTTGGCCATTTCCAGGCTGGTTTCCAACCATTTCCAGCCTGGTCTTAGCTAGTCACGCTGGGAGATGACCAGCTAAAACCAGCTTGACCAGCCTAGCCAGGCTGGGAGCCCAGCCAAAACCAGCTATGTCCAGCTTAAACCAGGCTGATTCAGATTCATCAATCAGATTCAGATCTGCAGCTCACCACAACTGAAGGAGGATTTTGTGGAGTGCCTCAAGATGGCGTCCCTGCAACATATATAATCGCCTGAATGCTCAATTAGTCAAATCAGGTGTGTTTAATTAGGGTTAAATCTCCAACGTGCAAAGCTGCGTTGCTTCAGGAACCGAGTTTAACACTGCTGTTCTAAAATGTAGAGTAGGTACGATATAAGATAATAATAAAAATACAACATCTATGTTACAGCCTATACTGTATATGTTTAGGACACTAGTTTTATAATACAGCCCGAACATATTAAAAATTCACAACAACTGAATCCTCTCTTTAATTTAACAACGAAAGCAACCCTACTGAAAAAAAACTGCTTAAACCAGCCTAGGCTGGTTGGCTGGTTTTAGCTGTTTGACCAGTCTGGTTTTAGAGGGGCTTTGGCCATTTCCAGGCTGGTCTCCAGCCTGGTCTTAGCTGGTCATCCTGGAAAATGACCAGCTAAAACCAGCTTGACCAGCCTAGACAGGCAGGTGCCCAGCCAAAACTAGCTATGTCTAGCTTAAACCAGGCTGGTCAAGTTGGTTTTAGCTGGATTTAGCTGGCCTAGGCTTGTTTATATTGGATTTTTCAGCAGGGAACTCCAGTACTCCAAAAAAAAAAAAGAAACCATAAATAATTCACAAATTATGGCTACAAATATGTAAATAATCAATAGTAATAAAAATTTAAATGCTTAAAAAGGAGCAAAAAGGACCACCCAATGTTGAACGGAGGATGGTTTCCTCCACACAATGCATTATGGCTGTCTGGAATACTTCTGATTGGTCAGTCATGAAATTCCAAGATATTTTATTTCCATATAACAAATTAATCAGTAATGACCCTGCTGAACAATCCAGCTTAAACCAGCCTAGGCAGGTTGGCTGGTTTTAGCTGGTTGACCAGCCTGGTTTTAGAGGGGTTTTGGCCATTTCCATGCTGGTTTCCAACCATTTCCAGCCTGATTTTAGCTGGTCAGGCTGGAAAATGACCAGCTAAATCCAGCTAAAACCAGCCTGACCAGCCTGGTTTAAGCTGGACATAGCTAGTTTTGGCTGGGCACCTGCCTGTCTAGGCTGGTCAAGCTGGTTTTAGCTGGTCATTTTCCAGGATGACCAGCTAAGACCAGGCTGGAGACCAGCCTGGAAATGGCCAAAACCCCTCTAAAACCAGACTGGTCAAACAGCTAAAACCAGCCAACCAGCCTAGGCTGGTTTAAGCAGTTTTTTTTCAGTAGGGTTGCTTTCGTTGTTAAATTACAGAGAGGATTCTTGAAGTTCACATCAGTTGTTGTGACTCTTTAATATGTTCGGGCTATATTATAAAACTAGTGTCCTAAACAAATACAATATAGGCTGTAACATAGATGTTGTATTTTTTTTATCTTACATCGTACCTACTCTACATTTTAGAACAGCAGTGTTAAACTCGGTTCCTGAAGCGACGCAGCTTGCACGTTGGAGATTTAACCCTAATTAAACACACCTGATTTGACTAATTGAGCATTCAGGCGATTATATATGTTGCAGGGACGCCATCTTGAGGCACTCCACAAAATCCTCCTTCAGTTGTGTTGAGCTGCAGATCTGAATAAGGGTCAAACGACTTGAGTTGAGCTTTGAGAATGAAAACCAACCTGTTTGTTCATCAAGATCTTCTTGTTTCACTGTGAACACTTCCACAATCCTGATGTCTTCATTCTCCTCTTTAATAAACGCCATCTTTATAACAGTGTGAAGATCAATCGCTTCAGCAGGAGTTTTTCTCTGTGTTTGTGAGGAGAATAACCAACAGAAAGAGCTCAGGTAAGAGAATCAGTCCGAGTTTTAAACTGTAAAATAAATATTCAAAGCATTTAAATGACTAAATTAGGTATGTTGTGCAACAAATGAACCATATCTGCCGTCTAGACGATCAAGAGGTGCATTTCCCTGCTTTGTAGATTATTTTTATATTCTCACATTCGTTCAGACACGCTCCCTATATTATTTACCGTGGTACTTTTGAATATTCGGTCTGAAATCGCATGTAAGAATGACTTAAAACAACATTAGCACCATTTAATTTACTAGCCAATTGCTGATATGAGTTTGTAAATAATACTTTTTAAAAACTAATATTAAGGAGAATGTCCGAATGTGTGAATATAAAACCAACTTTACTTCATTATTATTTCTCTGTATTCGCAACTATATAATATTTAACACCTCAATGTTGCTGCAAGAACTTGTCTCAATTGTTTAGCTATTTGTTCTAAATGAATTCATTTTAATAAGCGTCCTTTTTAATCGTTTGATTTCTGTGGCAGCATTAACAGAAATTAAAGAATAAGATAACGGTGGGTAATTAATACCGGAGTTAAATGTTGCAGGTAGACTACATGTAACAATCAACGTTTTTTTTTTATTTAAAAATTCTTGTTTATTTTAAATAATATATATATTTTGTAAATATGAGAGATGTCAAAGTTGCTGCTATTTATACCCGTAACGTTAGTGATGTTGACGCTAGGTCAGCAGATTTACTGCACCAGTCAAAAAAATAATCCGTTTATTTATAATAATACATCACTTGTAAAAACGTTGACTGATGTTCATTTAATCGATATGTTTACAATAAAAGCTTACAAATCCAAACCTTTCTTCTGCTGAATCGCAAACGCGGGGGCGGGGCCTAGCGTATGACGTCAAGTCGCCACATCAAAATAAAAGACTTGTCTATAAAACTGAATAGAACCTGGCTTTTACCTGGGAAATATTGCATTTCCAACAAGGCAAAAGAAATGCATTTTATAGTTTCTTATAAAATTTATCTAGTAAATTCTTCAATTTTTTTGGACTTTGAAAGCTCCTGTTCTTTCTGCAAACAAGCAGAGGAGACATTAGTACATAATGTTTTTTGATTGTCCAATATCCAAGCAATTTTGGTCACTCCTATGTTCTAATGTATTTTATTCTGCCAGTGTTGTGAATTGCTTTAGTCTAAAAGACATTATTTTCTATTATAATAACCCAGAAGATAAACCCCTGGAACGTATACTTTTTTTTTTTTTTTTTTTTTTATCTTTATAGGGTAATTTTTTGTCTTTCACTACCAGAAATTTGCGAATTTCCCATCCCTTCCAAGTAGTATTTAGCTCTCACATAATATCGCTTTATCTTAAGAATAAAAAAAAACCCCTAAGATTCCTGAAATATTATACAGATGTATTTAAAGTAGATCCTCCATTTTAGCTGCTTTCCTTGTGGCCATTTAAGTGTAATTTGTAATTTCATTTGTTTAATTTAGTAATTTTAGTATTTTATCTTTCTCGCTTTTTGTCTAACGGTATGTTATTTGTATGTCATATTTTTATGATTAATATTTTTGACTTTTTTTTTTTTTTAAGATCTGTTCTGATGTTCTTGTATTGTCAGTTCAAATAAAAAAAAGATGTCTATAAAACAATCTTTTTCAGATTTTTAATTGAATTTTATTATTATTATTTTGTATTTATTAAATCTCTTAGATTGGTTAAAAACAAGAAATAGATTCTTGGAATATCACTACAGTTATTGTGCAAATATCACAGATACGCAAGACTTTCCTCTTGCTGTAGTTTTTTCTTCATTTTTTTACTGTTTTATATGCATTTTATAATATCATTTAACTTGCTCTTTTAAACAAATGTAAACAATAAAACATGGATAATTCTAGCAGTATGTTAAAAGTTAAGTGTTGTTGCAGAGACTACTGTAATCTATTATTATCTAAAAGTTGTTGGCGTGTACATATCTATTTTATTGCAACTAGTTTCTCCCTATTAATAATAAAAAATAAACCTTAAATAATTGAAATTATAGAGAATTTCTCCTTAATAGTAAATGAATATGGTTAATATTCCCTCAATTTGTAATGAACCATGTCTTCAACTTATGATTTGCAAATATCTTACTGTACTCTGGTACAAAATGTAAAAAAAAAAAAAAACATGTTCTTTGATCTTTCCTTCACACGTCTCTTATTTAAAATTTAGGTGGTTAAAGATGTATAAGGATGTCCGAGAACACAACTACATTTTAGCATTGTCGTGAAATTATAAAAAAAATAATAATTTTAACTAATAAATATGACCACATTTCAGTGTTATTCCATATTTACACGTATTAACAGCGAACGGCGTCAAAAAAGCAGAATCGCCTAATTCTAAGCTCTTTGACTGCGTTTAGTTATGCTGTTGGTACATATCGTTTTATGAGTTGAGAGACTTTTATTGAACAAAACTTTTGTTTTGATGGTCATGCGTGACGTCATAGTACCGCGGCGCGCTCCCGTGTTTTCCATTGTACAGAAGGTAGGCTCGTTTTAACGGTCCTAAATATAAATCAACACAGGCCGTTTAATGACAGCGCAGGTTTTTACTTTGAATGCAAAGCGAATTGTTTGTCGCTGAATGTAACGCTGTTAACGCTGCTAAACACGTCCGCACGAGCACAGAGAGCGACTTGACAGTACTGACAGTCCGTTTATACTGTAGTAAACATGGTCTCAGGCATTAGTTTTTGGCTAATTTTA
Organism: Danio aesculapii; assembly: GCF_903798145.1. Taxonomy (NCBI): domain Eukaryota; kingdom Metazoa; phylum Chordata; class Actinopteri; order Cypriniformes; family Danionidae; genus Danio; species Danio aesculapii. Next base: position 4,599,121 of record NC_079438.1, on the reverse strand, counting down.
GAGTTTAATACTTTCATTAAGTGTTACAAATATTAATAGTAAACATTTGTAAATTATTGCAAATAATACATTAGTGTTAATGAATAAAATAACAAATAAAAGGGCAGACAGTTATTAATGTATTACAGAATATAAGATCCTGAAGTAGAAGTAATTTAAGCAATAATTAATTAATTTGAATGCGAATATGTTTTAAAGGGATGGTTCATTTATGATTTTAGTATGGTATTTGATGTGTGATGTAGCTGTGTGAGCAGAAACCACATCACTGATTGTAAGACATTCCAACTTCAATGCTAAGGGAGACGTTGGCTTTTTCTTTAACAGCGTTAGCATGCAGAGAATCGAAATTGCATTACTCTCAGACCCTAGGTGCCAAAAAGTAGAGTTTATTTATAAAAAAAAAGAAAAGAAATTACACAATGTATGTAGTCTTAAAAAAAAAAAAATGTATACAATACAATTACACTTCAGGGCATATGGCAAGGAGTGCAAACCACAGGTGCAGATGCCAAACATTATATAGTGCAAAAAGCTTGCAGGGGTGTAGTGGACATTTTAAAAGTGGGGGGGGACAGCTGTATGAAATCCAAAGGTTTACGTTCTTAATCACCCGTCCCCCCGGTTGCTACGCCCCTGAAAGCTTGTAAATATGATAATTATAATTGATGGTGACATATGATAAAGTTTGGCACCTTTAACTATTTAGCTACAAATTCATATTTATCGTCAAATTTTTGTGCCAGGTTTTTAGCAAATCTGCTGGTTTTCCGTCTGCAGTCCCTGAAGGGTGAATGTTAAAACACTCACTAAGATTACGAAACAATAATGAAGGAAGAACATGTTGGCATTTAAACATCTAGACTCACTTACATACACGCTACACATGGATATTTGAACACAACAGTACATTAGTACAGTGTTTCCCAACCCTGTTCCTGGAGGCACACCAACAGTACATATTTTGGATGTCTCCCTTTTCTGACCTATTAACTTCAGGTGTTGGAGTCTCTTCTGATGTTATAAGTTGATTCAGGTGTGTTTGATTAGGGAGAGGTTGAAAATGTGTACTGTTGGTGTGCCTTCAGGAACAGGGTTGGGAAACACTGCATTAGTACATAGAGCGCCGTCTGCTGTTAAACACTAGTCTAGAGAGCCGTCTGCTGCTCAACTAAGCTCAGAATTGGTTCAAGAGAGAAAATCGATGCTTTTTAAAAGTCTCAGTGGATGCAGAATCTCAATTTCTCACTTTTTTTTCACCACAGCTCTACTCGCAGCTTTTATTATTTTTCTTTCTGTTAATTGTGTTCATCCTAAACAGGTGAACAGTGAAGCGAGACGTGACCCCATTACAAATATGTCCAGTATTAAAGAGGAGAGTGAAGAGGTGAGGATTGAACAAGTCTTCACAATAAAGCAAGAAGATCCCGAGGAACAAACAGGTTGGTTTTTATACTCCGCTCAGCTCAAATCAAACAAATGATGGAGGATTTTGAAGAGTGTCATACGAGTGCCTCATTAAAGTGCTTCTATTGGTCACGAAGCAACCCCTGAAAATGCATAACATTAACAACAGTAGATTCTATCACTTTACTATGCAACTAACAAAGACCGTTCATAAAGCATGCAGTGAAATGAGCAACTCTGTAGGTGTTTCTTATTTTGAAAGATGCGCCCTAGTAAGGCTGCATTTCTAGGCTGCATCATCATCAAGCTCCAGTGAAATATGCCTAAATTAAAAATCTATGAAGGATACTTCAGATAAAACTTAAATTCTGTCATTTACTGTCCTCTACCTCAGTTGTTCCCAAAATGGGGGTCTCCCTCAGGGGATTGCGAAACAATGAGAGGAGGGGGTGGGGAGTGGGGGATATCAAATTAATTTTATTAAACCATTAGAATTACCGTATTTTATCTATATCCTACTGAAGAACAAAATAGCAGTTAATAGTAACATTGTTAATAAACAATATGCAAATAAAAAGCTATCAGCATTTCAGTTTTTGCGGCCCTTGGGGTGATTACGTTATGTTAAAGACACGGCAATTGATTTTATAGCACCAGATGAAACTTTCTGACACCTCTACGGCACTCGCGTACATTAAAAATATATACAGGCCACAACTGAACATGGAGGATGATCTCTGAGTGGAGTTCAAAGTTAGACTTGGGCCTTTTAGTATGTGTGCGCCGTTGTGTGCGAGGTTTTAATAAATAAATAAATAAATAAACAAACAAAATTTAAAAAAATTATAATTTATTTTAAATACACATGCATACAGATACTGGGGGGGATACGTCCCCCTCACTTTGAGACAGACCATTTAGAAACAGGTGATTTTATAATTGTATAATATACAGCCGTCCCCCTACTTTTAAAATGTCCGCTATATATACTTCCTCAAAAAAAAAAATTGAGTGTCGCGAGTCACTGGTATTGTTATTTTGGGGGTTGTGGGCTGAAAAGTTTGGGAACCCCTGCTTTACTTTTTGAATTTCTTGCATCTTTTGAACACGAGGAGATGTTTTGGAAACCTGCAACTTTTCACTTTCATAGTTTTCATTTAGTTTTTTTTTTTTACCTACTTTGTCAATTGTTACAGATTTTCAGCTTCAGAATATCTTTCGGGTTCAACAGAAGACAGAAACGTAGAGCATACAGTTGCCTTGAACCATGCCAAAGCACGCTTATCCTCCCTCCCGTCTCCCCTGATGGCCCGCACTCGCATTGCATTCGCGCCTGAGCACGCTTGCATCATTGATGCGCTGTTCATTTTAACAGAAGAGAAGCGCTCTCGCTCAGCACAGTGGAGATTTCTTTAGTTATATCAGTTTAGTCGAATATTTCGCTGAACAGATCAGCCACTTTTGATGCTCCTAAACAATCAAAGTCGTCGTGCTGCAAGAATTAGGAGGTTTGCTAAAGGTGCAGCTGTGGTGCAGTGAGGGGTTTGCGTCTTTAATAATAATATGACAGTTTGAGTTCATTCAACTGTAAGAATGATTAATAAATCCATATGAAACAACATCTTAAAAGTCACATCTCGTCTTCAGTTTCAGCGCGCACACCACTAACCAAAAAAAAAAATTTTTGCGGCACACCACTAACCAAAAAATGTTATAAAAATGACACTCTGAACAGTATATTTAATTACATTATAATTTCTCAATTTATTTATACTCGGTCCATGTGAAACCTGAAATCTTTCATACGAAAGCTAGCTTTCACTATATTGCCTTGAGCTCACCGTCTTTTGCTTTTTCCCACCACTCGTACTAGGGCCTTCATTGGGGTCAGAATCTTGTACAGAGCCCAATTCGGAGTTAGCAGTTGTCCTTTTTAAAAACTTCTCCATGACTGTCACCACGACCTCTCACGTGCATCATTAAGTCTCTCGGAGGAACGAGGCAATTGGCTACATGTTGCCACACGGACGAATATTAAATTACCCTCCCAGTCTTTACAGCACAGACACCGGACAATGACATAATATTTGCAGAAAATGATTGTTTTATAAAATTTTCAATAAAAAAAAGTGACATTGGATAATTTCTCACGGCAGACTAGTGTGCCGCAGCACAGTGGTTGAAAATCACTGATCTGGAGAGTGTCTAACAGTATTCGGGTACACGTATTGAATAATCAAATATAAAAGAACATCAAATAAATAGTTCAAATTGATTTTTAAAACTTGTATGCTTTTAAAATGTTCACATAGGCCTTAAAAACGCATGGAAATGTTCAACTTTCACTCCATAATGGTTAAATTCTGCAAATCTCCGCAAATCTGATGTGTTTAGACCTGTGGATTCCGAACATCTGTATTCATAACTCGACATTGCGTATCTTGCGATTTTGTGGATGTGCACATTGCAATGTCGACGCTCAAACGATATATTGTGCAGCCCTAATTCATTGCATTTCATCTTCTGAGGCGCAACTCGTTTAAGAACAAAGGCCAAAAGTGGTCTCTACCGCAAAAATCTCCATTTTTCTGTCTGATACTTGCTGCTAGTTGACTCATTGGATGGAAACACTACTATGTTCACTCATGTTGTAAGTTATTTTACACTATTCCAAATATTTGGATGGAATTTATAGCTAAAAGCAGCACAGCAAAGTAATGCTTTTGTTTTTCAACCATTGTGGTAATTTATTTGACATTTTTATTCCCTCCATCGGCCGTCCAACTAGATTTGACCTTTCGATCTCCAGCCCAGAGCTGCACGGAAAGCTCTTCCGAAACCCGGAGGAAAACCTACTGGAGAAGAATGGATGTGGAGGGTTTATTATCGCTGGTGTCTGAGAGGAGAGAACTTTTTGACCAAAACCACAGCGACTACAAGCACATCGACAAAAGAGAAGCCCTGTGGCTGGAGATCGCAGAGAAAATAGGATTTCACGGTAACTTGCACCAATTGTTTAAGCACGATCGATGTTTTCTGGAGTAGTTACGAAGGTGATTTATCATCATGTGCTCTTGTATTTTGTGCAGTGGACGATGTCAAAACCAAGTGGAAAAACCTACGAGACACGTACATAAGGAAAAAAAGAGAAGATCAGTGTATTGGCGAACAGGCCCCCAAAAAGAAGAAAACCTGGAAGTTTATGAAGATGATGGAGTTCCTCGCCGCTACGTCAGAACAACGAAGGTACAAACTAGAGCTGTGTGATATTGGGGAAATACGCCATGTTGTTGTGATGTTTCTTAAATTATAACTAACTCTTAAACACTTTCATCAGAGATTTAATCTTAGGCAATTCACTTTTTTTACCTGTGTGGGTTTCAATCTGGGTGGTCCGGTTACCCCACGATCCGATCACATGCGCTACTGGCAAATTGAATAAATTAAATTGGCCATAGAGTATGAATGAGAGAGTGTATGGGTGTTTCCTAGTACTAGGTTGTAGCTGGAAGGTCTTCCACTGCATAAAACCTATGCCGGAATAGTTGGCGGTTCATTCCACTGTGGCGACCTCCTGATAAATAAGGGACTAAGCCGAAGGGAAATTAATGAATTATATTTATATAATGATCTTACTAAAAATAAGTAATAGAAATTTTTCGTAGCTAATTAAATAAAAAAACATTTCGACTTTAACACCTCGAATGACTGAAAACATTGCCCGAAATTCTGATTCTTATTGGCTGTTGTCTTTTTTTTCTCAGCATTAGTGTATATTTTTAGTTCCTTCTAAAAGCACATTAAATTTATTGCACATCCCTGTGATCTGGATATTGCATATACTATCACAGTAACTGTTACACGTCCATGTATTTATTTACTTGCGTTACTTTGTCGCCCTCTAGTGTTTTGTTGCTGTTTGTGTTTTAAGTTGATTCCTCCGCCCCTGCAGACCATTGACCGCCAGCGATTTAAGAGCTCACGCAGCAGCACTTCAGAGACGGAGATTTGAACGGCCGTCCAGACGTGGAGTTGTGCTCTTTTTGTGTTCAGCCTTCGTTTATTGTGTTTTCTCCCCGCACTTTGTTTATATTTGGTTATTCAGTTAATAAAACCCCTAGACCGATCCGTTTGTGTTTTTCCCTCATTTAGTGTTGTGACCGTGGTCGTAACAGTAACGATAATTATTATTATTTTTTTAATTATATTGTGCAGCCCCAAATAATTTGGCACCAAAGCAAGTGTTTTAGCATCTGACTGGAATATGTGCCCTATTAACCAATCAGGCCCTATTAACCAAATAAGTTGTTGCGATCAACCCAATAGTGTGTTAATGTGGTCCTATAAGAGTGAGTCTGAGGTCTTGTTTACTCTACTTTTAAAACGCTTAAGTTTTGCTACAGTTACACTGTCAACACTACGCTGGCGTTTTCGAACATTTTGAAAATGCTAAAGAGGCCGTTTTCGTTTTAAAGCGCTGCTGCTCCATGTTGGTGTGAATGAGCGAAAACTGAGTCGTCTGAAAACTGAAGCGTGGTTCCAGACATTCGTCTGTCTGATTGGGTTCCGACTCCGCAAGTTTGATATGGAAAACAAACTCCAGAGGACACGTCGGGTAAATCTTCAAAACGAACAGTGTAGCTACTTTTTAACCTCATTAATATCACCCTGGCTACGTTGTTTCACTGTTTTTAACAATAAAATGAAAACGTGATACGAGGAACCGCCTATTTTCATTCTGATATTTACTTCACGTAGGCGTCAAGTAGCTGCATACTGTATCTATACGAGCGTCATCATCACTGGATGCATATTTATAACAAAACGGAGCCTATAACATCACTGCCACCTTTCAATTTCATTAAAAAATATGAAACACACCCTGTCTGTTTTCCTCAATATTACTTTTCAAGAGTTCCCACTTAGATATGCTTGGCGTATAAAGCAGGTTGGCATGCTGTCCCGGGAGAGAACCCTGAGCTCGGAGATATTTGAGCCCAGGGCTCCCGCCCGGTCGATAAGCATATCAGGTGATCCGAGATCAGGTAGGTCTCGAGAGCTCCCCCTTTAGAAAAGGAGGAGATGGGGTGGAAGGGGGGATTCTTCCAAACGAAGATAGAAACAGTAGGGAGAAAATGATCCATTTATAGTAAACTACGATCACTCTGATTGGATTATTACTGATTACAGATGAGTGGCCAGACATGCTCAATATCACGTGCTCCTCTCAATTAGTTTATGAAACTTCACTTAATTACTAATGGCCATTTAAATAAGTGTAACGAACAATACGTTTATACATTTATTGGAAATAAAGGCAAGCAATCAGTGAAATGTGCAGAATCGGAGTACGCGGTTGCATTAATATATTAACTTTGCGCTCAGCCAAAACACGTTACCTGAGAACAAGTAATAGATTCAAAAGACCATTAGAAAGTTAATTCATTTTCTCTCTATCACGTTTAACAACCATAGTGAGATGAAATCCAGTGCAAGATCCTTGATAAACTGTCCGACGTGCACCGCTCTCATCTGGGGAGATGACAGATCGCTGACTGCCTGAAGCGTGCGTGTGGTTCCATGATGGGTGTTTTCAGCAGTGTAGTGTGGACTGAGATCTTTTCAGAAACCCTAGTGGAAATGTCAGTGTAGCCATGGATCATTTCCATTCTAAAACGCCCTTTTAAAAACAAAACGTATTAGCGTAAAGGGGCCTTGGGTCTTTTGGAAGAAGCCTTTGGAAAAAGTCTAATTGTATCTTATAGATCAGGGGTGTCCAAACTCGGTCCTGGAGGGCCGGTGTCCTGCAGATTTTAGCTCCAACTTGCCTCAACACACCTGCATGGATGTTTCTAGAAAGCCTAGTAAGTGCTTGATTAGCTAGCCCAGGTGTGTCTGATTGGGGTTGGAACTAAACTTTGCAGGACACCGGCCCTCCAGGACCGAGCTTGGACATGCCTGTTATAGATGAAAACGTAGCAACTAAACAAAAACCAATCACAAGGACAGCATATTTTAAAGTAGTCCTTTTCATTTTTAGTTTATGGTGTTAACTAGATTTGTGTGTATTTACGCAGAGTTCACAGCAGTGTGAAGGAGTGTGCCGATGAAGTGGGAGACGGCAGCGAGAGTGAACAAAGCCTCAGTATTTCGGTGGAATCTGCTGCCAGTTCCGAGCCTGTTCTGGCCAACTCCAAAAAACGCAAACGCTCCGTGACTCCAGACTTTGTGGAAAAATACCTGGCAGCAAAGGAGGTTCGGGACAGAGAGCGAGAGGAACGCAGGAAGCAGCGCATGGAGGACGACATTAGCTTATTCCTCATGAGTTTGGCGCCAGTGATCAGAAGACTGTCCCCGTCAAAGCAATCGTCCGTGAAAATGCGCTTTCATCAGGTCTTGCATGAGGTCGAGTACGGACTTCCAGACGTTCGCCGTTCTCCATCTGCACAGCACTGTCCTGAGTCCAACCACAGAGCGCCGACTCCTGATACTCCACCAGTATGAGCGCACAATCAGCTTCACATACTCTATTCCTGTGTTCCTGGAGGCACACCAACAGTACAGATTTTGTATGTCTCCCTTATGTGACCTATTGACTCCACGTTTTGGGGTCACTTCTAATATTCTGATTAGTTGATTCGTTGTTGCTTGATTTAGAAAGACGTTGAAAATGTGGACTTTTGGTGGTGTGCCTTCAGGAACAGGTTGGGAAACACTGGTTTATTCAGTATTGTTTTATTTTAATATAACTCTCCTATATTATTATAATTGGTTTTAGTATTCTATATTTATCCAGTGAACAACTTTCTAATGTTTTTATACCTCAGATTTTACTAACATTTATTTACACTTGCACAAATAAATGCACAGTGTTGTCGAAAATGCCTCTCAGTAGATAAATGGTGCTGTTTCTTTATGATTGGGACTCCTTTGCGTTCAAATTGCATCATTGCCAAGCTTAATCCTGGTCCTCATGACCCACTGCTCTGCACATTTCAAATTCGGACATCAGTAAACTTGCTTCGCTATACACTACCTGTCAAAAGTCTTGTCACCTAATGGAGTTTTAGGAGCAACCAATAATAACGTGACTTTCTAGTTGGTCGTTTGGTATCAGAATTGGCTTATATGAAAGGGAAAAGCCTCTATTACGCACATTTTACCACAAAATCTAATCATGCCTAGTTTTTTTTTTTTTTTTTTAAAGATTTAATTGGGACAGTAAGGTCTGACTTTGCTTAGACAAAAGTCTTGTCACTTAACAGAAATAATGTCCAGTATAGAATATATAAAGTCATGCTGCAGTGGAGACAGAATGAATATTGTGTATGACTCCCATGCGCTTGGACGACTGCATCCAAACATCTCTGCAATGACTCAAATCACTCGTTGGAATATTCAATCAATTCTATCCGTGTTCAATAAATAAACATATGGAGAGGGTTTTCAATGTCAAAAACATTAGTAGTTTATTAGATCCAAATGACTAATTCGATGACCGCGCTATGGGTTACGTTACCTCAATGCAATACAATCATTAGGTTCGCAATTAACATACATTTTCCCTGACTCTAGCATATATACACAACTGATATTAACAGGTGGAATTTTGGTGTAACGTCGCATATCAGTCATTCTGCAGTCCCTTGGCTGTTGTACCCAAGCATACTTCCTCCTTCTGCAACCCTTCTCTGCACACCAGAACTGAACCATTAGGTGTATTTTTGCTTCTATACTTCTATAAGCATCCAGCTCCTTGTGACGTCTAGACTTCTTATTAGACAGCAGTCTGGAGCAAGGGCCCCCGCACTATATTTATTCTTATTCTGCTGTTTCCCTCTTGTCAGCAGTTCCTTCTAAAAAGTATGCGACAGAGTGAGAAAGAACTGTGCTTAGTTAATATATGGTATCATACAAAATAAAAAGATTGATTGATATGTTGTTAGTCTAAAAAATTTTCTAATAAAAAATAAAGACATAAAAATAAACTCCTATTTCTCCACAAACTTTATTAATAAAGTCATCTGGAATGGCAAAGAAAGCGTTCTTGCAGGACTCCTAGAGTTCATCAAGATTCTTTGGATTCATCTTTAATGCCTCCGTCTTACCCCAGACATGCTCAATTATGTTCATGTCACGTGACTGGGCTGGCCAATTCTGGAGCACCTTGACTTTCTTTGCTTTCAGGAGCTTTGATGTGGAGGCTTAAGTATGAGGAGCGCTATCCTGCTGGAGAATTTGCTCTCCTGTGGTTTGTAATGTAATGGGCAGCACAAATGTCTTGATACCTCAGGCTGTTGATATTGCAGATCTCTCGCACGCCCCCATACTGAATGTAACCCCAAACCATGATTTTTCCTTCACAAAACTTTACAGATTTCTGTCAGAATCTTGGGTCCATGTGGGTTCCAGTAGGTATGTGTGATGATTGGGATGCAGTTCAACGGATTATTCATCTGAAAAATCTACCTTCTGACACTTCTCCAAATGTCAAATCTAGAAAGAAGTGCATCCTAAAATAGGCCAGCTGCAGAATCAGCCAATCCAGTGATTCTGAGGAGGATCAGAGGAAATTTGACTTGAAAGAAAAGGCGTGCTTCTGTTTCTTCAAAATAGAACGTCTCGTTCTCTATTTTCAGCATCTCATTCTCTACCTCTGGTACTGTAAAAAGCTCATTCCCAACACTAGACTTTTCTGACTGGGTATTCGAGTGTCAGAATGTTGTGGGACTGCTATACAGGAGTTATGATTATGGATTAGATCGCGAAATTTAGCTGTTTTTATTTTAACATTTTTTAAAGTATAACGGTAAAACACGAACGCGGTTATGAATATATTAAAACATGTGCAAATTTGTAATAATGACAAAAAATGATAACTTGTGCATTTGTGACTTCCGGGTGTAACTATCTGCCGTTGTGGCTGGTGTATTCTGGGAAATTTTCTTAGCCCTTGGTTTCGAGTGTGTTCCTGAAAAATCTTAGTTCGAAGGGGTATTCACCCCTTTCCCTTAGCCCTACGCCTTCAATCTAAAGAGAATTGGGACACACCTATCCCTTGACGTGAACACGCAAAATGAGGGGTAAGGGGAAGGGCTAAGGGGTAGAATTGGGATTGGGCCTATATATCAGAATAAAGAACCAAGCCTCTGCTTTTAAAGCAAAAAGCATTGTATTCTCTTTAAGTGTTCATGTTTTATCAACACTTTAATGCAGATAGGTTTCATCAAAACTGTACAACGCGCATATATACCTTCTTCAAGATGCGCCCTGATAAAGAAGTTTTATAATACTTAATTTTTACATTCGGATCCCAGGTCTGATCCCTTTATTTTTTACATATGATAAGTTCTGCACTTTGTATTTCAAACCCAGGAGACCCAAAGTCCTGTAACTTATTCAGGTAGGTTCTAGAGATTCTCTTACTGTAATGCACCTAAAACACAGATAACCATAAAAACTTGTCAGAGGGACAAGTTTTTTCTTTCTTTTCAAAAATTGCTTAGTGTACTTCTAAATTAATAATTGCTGTTACTAGAATAATGATACGTTTGTACCAGGCATGGATGAATCATCAAGCATGAGGGATTTACATCTTAAGTCAATGCAAAGACGCGATTAGACATCTTGCGGCGATATTGGCTCGAATGAGGCGGTGCTACCAATATACGGACACAAGTCACACTCCTCCATTGGAAATAACAAACTTTCGTGCAGAAAAGATGCAATATGCGAACGGACCCTAAGGCTGCCATCATTTGCGATCTCCAGCAGTTGATCACTAGACCTTTCCCCTTCGCAAAGAAACTTTCCAAAGACGTCTGTTTTTTACTCATTTTGCTGCTTGTGAGTTAAATTTTGGCACTCAAGTTATCGAGATGCCACCAAGAGAATACGGTCATTTTTTTAAATAAAAGATGGTTCAGACTCAGATAATAGATACAGCGGAAATAATTAATGATTTCTTGTGTGGCCTGCTACCAATTGATTGCCCTGGGGTTGGGGACCACTGATCTAGTGGACTCAGACACAGCACAGAATGAATCTATGCTGTTTTTTAGCATTCCTAAAGCACAGCTCTTCTCTCAATAAATTCCATGTTAGCCATTTAGCAATAAAACTGGAGTCACCAGGCAGACATAGGCCCTGCTTATGACACAAATCTGCATCTATTGTGGAGTGAATTTGATGCGCGAATGAAGCGTCTGGTGTGAACGCCCCATAATAAGTTCTTCAAGTACTATTTTACAGTTTACTCAACTGACCTCTGCTCTCCAGTGTGAATCTTTGTTGAAGCTACATTTACGACTCAAACTTCTTCCACACAATGTTTTTTCTCTTCTGACTAAATCCTAACATGTTGATTAAAGTTATCTTTATGACTGAAACTCTTCCCACACCGAGCAGACGTAAACTGTTTCTCTTCAGTGTGAATGTTCATTTTCTGTGCCTGACGATCGGGTTGTCGTGGTGGCAACCTTCGACCACTACCCGTTCCACAATGCTCCGGCCCCTTACTGCTCCCCCTGCAGATGGTGGGCCTGTGGGAGGATGGTCCCACATTTCTCCTTCCGGCTAAGCCCGGCCGGGAATCAGCACCTCCAAGTCTGAGGACATGGCGCTTTACTGGAAAAAGGTGGTTTGCCATCTCCAGGTTGGAGGAAAGTCCTTACCCCAGGTTGAGGAGTTTAAGTATCTCTGGGTTTTGTTCACGAGTGAGGGAAGGATGGAACGTGAGATTGACAGGCAGATTGGTGCAGTGGCAGAAGTAATGTGGTGGATGTACCAGTCCGTTGTGGTAAAGGAGCTGAGCCGGAAGGTAAAGCTTTGGATTTACCGGTCAATCTATGTTCCTACTCTCACCTATGGTCATAAGCTTTGGGTCATGACTGAAAGGACAAGATCTCGGACACAAGCGGCCGAAATGACTTTCCTTCGAAGGGTGGCAGGGCGCACTCCAATGGATAGGGTGAGGAGCTCTGACACTCGGGAGGAGCTTGGGGTAGAGCCACTGCTCCTCCACATCCAGGGAAGTCAGCTGAGGTGGCTCGGGCATCTCTTTTGGATGCCTCCTGGAAGCCTAGCTAGGAAGGTGTTCCAGGCATGTCCCACGGGGAGGAGGCCTCGGGGAAGACCCAGGACACGCTGGAGGGACAATGTCTCTCGGCTGGCTTGGGAACACCTCGGGATCCCCCTGGAGGAGCTGGAAGAAGTGTCTGGGGATAGGGAAGTCTGGGGTTCTCTCCTAAGACTACTGCGACTCCGCCACCCAGCCCCGGAAAAGCGGCAGAGAATGAATGAATGATACCAAAGGTTTTGTTTTGTGGTGAAGCTCTTTCCACACTGGTCACATGGAAACCGCTTCTCTCCTGTGTGAGTCCTCATTTGGGCTTAAAGGTTTAGTTTCAGAGGGAAACTTTCCGCATATTTAGCAGGTGAAAGATTTTTCTCCAGAATGAGTTTTCATGTGGATTTTAAGGGTTCCTTTCTGTGTAAAACTCTTTGCGCACTTAAGGCAAACGTAAGGTTTCTCTCCGGTGTGAATTCTCATGTGGACTTTCAGGCGTTCTGACTGAGTAAAACCCTTTCCACATTGTTGACAGATGAAGGGCTTTTCTCCAGTGTGGACGCTCGTGTGGACTTTAAGGCTTTCTATGTGACTGAATCTCCTTGCACACTGTTGGCATTTGTACGGTTTCTCTCCGGTGTGGATTCTCATGTGGACTTCTAGACTTCCTTTTTGAGTGAAACTCTTCCCACACTGATTGCAGGTGAATGGCTTCTCTCCGGTGTGAATTCTCATGTGCACTTCAAGTTTTTGTTTTCGAGCAAAACTCTTGTCACACTGTTGACAGGCGAACTGTTTCTCTTCAGTGTGAACTCTCACGTGGACTTTAAGGTTTTTTTTTTGACAGAAACTCTCACCACACTGATGGCAAGAGAAATAACGGTTGCTTTTGGTTTTCTGAACTCTTTGGTATGATGAAGTCTTTCTAGTCCGCATTGATTTTCTATCAGTCATTAGATCTTGCAGTTTCCCACACTGATCTTTCTCTTCCAGTTGATTGGGTTCTTGAGTCTCTTCTTTAAGCACCAACAGGTCTAAAGTGAAAAAATAACGTAAAAGTTATCCTCAGTTCAAAGTCACAAAAACCATAAAAAAAAAGAACCATGCACGGTTCATCTTACAATTAGTCTAGATCAGGGGTGTCCAAACTGGGTCCTGGAGGGCCGGTGTCCTGCAGAGTTTAGCTCCAACTTGCTTCAACACACCTGCCAGGAGTTTCTAATATATCTAGTAAGAGCTTGATTGGCTCCTTCAGGTGTGTTTGATTAGGGTTGAAGCTAAACTCTTCAGGACACCGGCCCTCCAGGACAGAGTTTAGACAACCCTGGTCTAGATCATAGGTCTCAAAACATGATTCCCGGAGGGCGGCAGCTCTGCACAGTTTTGCTCCAACCCTAATCAAATACAGCTGATCCAAATAATCAAGGTGTTCAAGACTACTATAGACTATTAAGCAGGTGTCAGTTTGAGGTGGTTGGAGCTAAACTATGTAGAGCTGGGGCCCTCCAGGAATTGACTTTGAGACCACTGGTCTAGATCAATTGATGTGGTGGGAAAATCGTTCCAGAAATTGACATTTTTAAAATTGATCAATACATTTTCTCTTTAATCGATTCTGAGCTATGCTAGTTTTTAACAGCAGACGGCGCTCTAGGCGAGTTTTTAATAGCAGATGGTGCTCTAGGCTAGTTTTTAACAGCAGACGGCGCTCTAGGCTATTGTTTAAACAGCAGACGGCGCTCTAGGCTAGTTTTTAACAACAGACGGCGCTCTAGGCTAGTTTTTAACAGCAGACTGCGCTCTAGGCTAGTTTTTAAACAGCAGACGGCGCTCTAGGCTAGTTTTTAACAACAGACGGCACTCTAGGCTAGTTTTTAACAACAGACGGCGCTCTAGGCTAGTTTTTAACAGCAGACGGCGCTCTAGGCTAGTTTTTAACAGCAGACGGCACTCCAGGCTAGTTTTTAACAGCAGACGGTGCTCTAGGCTAGTTTTTAACAGCAGACGGCGCTCTAGGCTAGTTTTTAACAGCAGATGGTGCTCTAGCTAGTTTTTAACAGCAGACGGCACTCTAGGCTGGTGTTTAACAGCAGACGGCGCTCTAGGTTAGTTTATAACAATAGACGGCACTCTAGACTCATTTTTAACAGCTGAGGGTGCTCTAGGCTAGTGTTTAATAGCATACGGAGCTCTAGGATATTTTTTTAAGCATACACTCTCATGAAAAACTAGAACTTGTGCATTTTGCAGTCATGTAATTTGGCTTTTATGTCATGAGAATAATGTAAACACAGCTCGCTATGAACAATTTTGCCTTTCCTAACTTTATTAATGATTATTTTAGGTTCACAAGGTATTTGCAAGGATTTGGGTGCTACATAGGCAGAGCGTGTGTAAGGCTGGGGAAGGCTTAGCCTCTCCCTGGCCAGAGACCACGGAGATAGCAGCAAAGAAAAAACTGCATTGAAAACATGTACTGGTGTAAGACGGAGTATGAATGTTACAGTCCCCCACCGCACAAAAATGGAACTGTCCAACTCCGCACTTTGCACTGATGAGCGCTGTTTATTACTGGAGTTCGCAGCAGCTCTGAAAACGAAACCAGCGAACTATTCTGGTTTACTGGTCAAAGACATAAGTAATAAAATGACAAATGAGTATAACAAGAGAAATTTAACAATATATTATTCTGGTTTAACTTGTTTCCAGCATTAAGTGAGTTTTATTGTAATATATAGTGTAGTAATCTTGTTTAGGCAATCGTTTTACATTTCAAGGTCAAATATTTATTGCCGAATTACAAGTTTGCAACTTAACAACAAAGACAACATCAACACTTATAATGCCGGGTCTAAAAGGAGGATTTTGCTGCATGAGGTAGGGCAGTGGCTAATATTTATATTAACTGCCATGCCAAACACATTATTGTTTGTTAGACAGAAGGCTACATTTATAATATAATATAATATATACAATTTATTACATTATTTTTATGAATATTCTAATTATCATATACACTACCGGTCCAAAGTTTGGGGCCAGTAGGATTTTTGAATGTTTTAAATTAAGCTTCTCCTGCTCATCAAGGCTGCGTTTATTTCATCAACAATGCAAAATTGTGAAATGTTATTGCGCTATAAAAGAACTGTTCAAACGTAGTTTAAAATCACTGGAATAAATTATTCAATTAAATTATAAAGACGATTTTTCAGCTTCATTACTCCAATCTTCAGGGTCACATGATCCTTCAGAAATCACTCTAAAATTATTATTATTAATGTACTAATAGTAATTAAAGCTACAAGTAGTAATAATTTCATTTGAAACCTCATACAGTAAGTAATAAATAAATATTTAACAAATAAGTATTTAACAATTTAACTTTTTTTTATTTTTAATAAATGCCGCCTTGATGGACAGAATAATTTTAATTAATTAATTAATTTTAATAAAGTTAATAATTAAATAACCTTATCCCAAACTTTTGATCGGTAGTAGTAGTAGATCAGTGGGCTAGTTCAATAAAATCATTTCATTTGCGTGTTGATCATAATAGACGTTTGTTGATGGGCGGTGCTTTTGTTAAAACATCTTCTTTGTCAGTTGCCAATCTTTTTAAACGCATTAAAGGGCAGCGCAAATATTAGCCTTACCCTGGAGTTTGTTCACCCTCCGCCTATGGCAGGCATGGGCAAACTCGATCCTGGAGGGCCGGCGTCCCTGCAGAGTTTAGCTCCAACACTAATCAGACACACCTGAACACCCTAATTAGTGTCTTCAAGATCGCTAGAAAGCTACAAGCAGGTGTGTTTGATTAGGGTTGGAGCAAAACTATGCAGGGACGCCGGCCCTCGAGGATCGAGTTTGCCCATGCCTAGCCTATGGGATGCTAGCAGAATTTGCTTGTTTGTAAAGCGTGCAGCACCACCTGCTGGTAAAAAAACTAAGCTCAGAATTGATTCAAGAGAGAACAGCGATGCAGTTTGAAAATCTCAGAAAGGATGATTTCTTGAAGGAATGCTTTTATTTGTCATATCGGACCCCTAAAGCATTTCAGGCGGTGCCATTTTAAAAATCAGAACCATTAAAGCCAAATAACCGACGCATCTTTTCTCCAGCATTAAAATAGATATTACAGCATTTATAAAACCTGATAGTGGAATTACTGGAGCCTTTAAACTAAATTTGAGGTGTTTTACACAGGATAGTACTAAGGGGGAATTGGCCAGAGGGCCATTAGCTATGTTTCCATCCAAAAATGCGAATTAAATCGATGCGCAAAACTGGAATATCGCATATAACAACAAATAAAGCAGCATTTCCATCCGATGAGAACAAAATGGTCTCTTCCTGATTAACTGGTGCCAAAAATCAACAGTAAAACTGATTTTCTGTGGTAGAAGAAGCTGCGTGAATCTTTATCTTTATATGTACATTTAGAGACTATACATTGTATAAAAAAATAGTCAAATGAGCGAGTTGAACCAACCGGTTTGTTCAGGATCTTCATGTTCGACAGTGAATGTGTCTTCAATCTTCAGGCCTTCACTCTCCTCTTTAATTAACGCCATCTTTATAACAGTGTGGAGATCAGTCGCCTCAGCAGGAGTTTTTCTGTCTGTTTAAGAGAATGATCAACAAAAAAAGAAGATGAAATAGAAAACCTCTTAGAAAAACCACATGAAATTATTACATTATTAGTCAAAACTATAGTTTTTGGACCATTTTACTCTATACTACAGTGAACTGATAAACTGTAATACATACTGTAGTATATTTGCACTCTTTGAACAACCACCTTTAATATAAATCGATAGTAACTTGCTGTAAATGCAAACGTTTTTCTGTTTCTAGGTCACGCCCACACAGACCTGCACCGTCACAATCTAATTCGAATACAGAATCGATTCAGAATCGCAACGAATCCAGAGCCCTGCAAGTGAAACGGTTCATGACACAACTATTGCAAGTGTGTGAACAGACGAACAAATATAAATGGCCTCCATAACTCATCTGAATGTATGTATCATTCACTCAGTTATCTGTACGTTTGATTACGAAACGTTGTATTTAAAAACAATCAAATGACTGAGTTGATCTTTGAGAATGAAAACCAACCTGTTTGTTCCTCTGGATCTTCACGTTTGACTGTGAATGTTTCTTCAATCTTCAGGTCTTCGCTCTCCTCTTTAATAAACGCCATCTTGTTAACAGTGCGGAGATTTAGAGGTGAGGTTGGTTTTATATTCGCACATTCGGAACACTTGCAGGTTATTTCAGACCGAATATTCAAAGTGCCGTGGTAAACAATATAGGGAGTGTGTCACGAGTTGTCACTGAATGAATGTGTGAATATAAAACCAACTGTACCTCAATTGTGGAGATCAGTCGCTTCAGCAGGAGTTTTTCTCTATGTTTAAGAGAATAGTCAACAGAAAGAAGACAAAATGCAAATTAAACCTGTATCTCATGAAAACCACTTGAAAAAAATACCACACATTATACAGAGTTTGTGAATTATAGTATAGATATTATACTATAGTATTACCTATAGTGAACTGATTAACTGTAATAAATACTGCGGTATATTTTTTACTACACAAACTGTAATGCACTCTTTGAACTACCACCTTTAATAAACGCTTAAATGAACCATTTAAGCGTTTATTAAATTAATGAAAATTACATTATAAAAAAGTTACTTTTCTGTTACTTTCTGTTGTTTACGATGTACAGTGTTACAACGTTACATTGTGGTAAGTATTTACGTTACTACTGTCATCGCCTTTAAAACAATATTAACTTTAATTCAACGGTTTAAATCGATTTATACATATGCAGAGCATCACAACAAACCTTTCTTCTGCTGAGCTGCCGACTGAGGGAAACGCCGCTTTATGACGTCATCGCACGATACCAAAATAAAAGTCTTACAAACAGCTCACAACATGACAGCAGATCAGCGTTGCTTTCGTTTTGTAAAAGCTTTAGGCATGTATGTATATCAATATCAAACTGCATAGTGAATATGTACTTGTATTAAATGTGTGGTTGCAGAGAGTAGTATAAATGTCCAAAATATGATATTTAAGTTCATCTCCAGAACAAGGGCAAATATAACTTTATTTCGATGTACGGTCGTACTATTGGGTACTTTTTTAGATTACTGTAGTGTTTGAATTACCGTATATGAATCACAAAAACAAATTAATTCAGATTAAATTTGAACTTTGATAAACAAGGTGGAGATGGCTTAGTGTAGAAGTGAAAAAAAGTAATATTGCGCAAATCAATTTCACCAAGTTTTGCGGCTGTATGAGATCATACATTCATATAATTATTAATCACCTGTTTCTAAATGGTCTGTCTCTAAAAGT
>NC_079438.1:4572769-4577769 GCF_903798145.1 Danio aesculapii | reverse complement strand
TAACCAAAATAGTTTAAATGTGTTTTAAGAGTAAGAGCCATTTCAAACTTCTGAAATAAACTCAAAATATACTTCGTTTTGGCTTTATATTATTCATAATCTAATATATTGTTTTGTTTATTCTCAATTTTCACATTAAATAAATCAGGTCCCTAACTTGTATTATCAGCCTAAGGGTTTTTCACTGTAAGTTGGTTGTTGTTTATTTCCTTAATTTTTTTCTCTACCTCAGCAGGATACACAATACAACAGCAGATATAACAGGTTAATGTACTTATTAGTAGGGCCAGAGCAGGGGCGTTGCTAGACTCTACTGGGGCACGTCCCCCTCAAAAAAAAAATTATATATATATCCTAAATATAACTGGTAAATAATCATTAAAAAAATCTTTTGCATAAATATGAATTTCATTTGAATGATATTACATAGACAATTCTATTGATTGCAAAAAAGATGTTTTATGGCTCGTTTCCACTGACTGGTACGGTACGGTTCGGTTCGGTACGGGTCACCTTTATCAGGCTTGCATTTCCACTACCAAGGGTACCCTTTTGGTGGGCGTGGTGTATGACAGAAAGTTTCAGTCGACGTCATTCTCGCTCGAGGAAATGTCTACAATAAAGCTTTACAGGTCGCTCACATGTCATATGAGAAGCACTTCACATAAAACAGATGCTTCATACACATAAATACTTGTGTAGAAATGTTTATTACTAACTTTTCTATGAACATGAGTTGATTATAACTGCAGATCAATGACAGTGCGAAACAGCCTACTGTAACGTCTGTAATTATATTAAATAACTAAATAAATGAACATATATAAACACATACAGCCCCTTACAGTCTCCGATATGTTATTAATTACAGAAGAACTACATATAGCAGACATTTCGTCTGTATTTAGGTTCAAAAACAACACAAAATATAGCCTACAGTCAGTGTAAACCTCTTATCTGTGTCTGTAATCTTCAGCAGCACATGTAGCCTCTGTTAGAGAGTAATTCCGTCACTCTCGGTTCATATTAGTCCAAAAGGTGAAGATAATAAGTTAGTTAATCATGGCATTTTGTTCATGTTTGCTGAATAATAATGTGCTCCTTTTTTCCGGCTTCTCCTTTGTTTCTTCACGCTTCACTCTCGCGTTTGTCAGTGTCTGACAGGATCGGGTTTCAAAAGCACGTCAATAATCAAGCGCAGGTTATTATCATCAGCTCAAGAAGTTTGTTATTTCAGATATAATGTTAGACGCGCGCGAACGCTAGCAAGAAAGCGAAACCGCTCGCACTCCAGACTGCCTCGTAAAAAAACTACGCGGCACAGGGTAAATCTGCTCTACTCCATGGCTTTGTGGCTGTTTATCAAGATGACGACAAGGTTTGTTTGAGCCCTGTTTTTTTTTTGTTTTCATTTTGGCTTGTTGCGTAAGCGAATGACTTATCTCTGTAAACCAATAGCGTTCAGCTGTGCGTCTAGCTTCGCCTTTTGGTACCCTTTCTCGTGTTTGGTACCCTTTCAAAAGGGTGCCGAAAAAGTGGTACGGTACGGTTCGGTTCGGTACGCTTTTTGACAGTGGAAACGGCTATAAAAGCGTACCAAACCAAACCGAACCGTACCGTATCACTCAGTGGAAACGGGCCTTTATAGAATTATCTGTTGTTTTAGACTTGACACGTGGCAGAGAATTAGCTCTATTAAGTTTTACCTCCCTTACTCGTCACTTCAAGTCACAAAAAAATCTATGAGAAAGCATGCATAGTAAAGATCACCATCATTTTATTTAACTGTAGTTTCGTCGACTGCGTGCCGACAACTCTGCATAAAAAGACTGTAATGCCAGTTTTGCAACTCATGAGTGGCGCGTGAGCAGCGGGTGTTTTTCAGCATGCGTGTTAACAACCGGGTCTCGCACCGGGAGAAGAGCAGCGCGTCTAGCAGTAGGGGTGTGTGAGGCGCGAGGGTTTGGTATTTTCTGCGCACATGCAGAGATGCGTCAACTTGCTTTCTGACTAAACTACATTGCTTTCGCCAGTGTTTATTCAGTCGAATATAGAGAGTAACGTCTTTATTTCAGAATTACCACTCTTAATAAATACACTTGCATATCAAAGCATTTACTGGGGCACTGGCGATGTTTACTGGGACACGTGCCCCAGTAAATTGGGTCTGGCGACGCCCCTGGCCAGAGGGAATCTGTGGACATTTTTTGTTATTTCTGCGCAGAATTTTGTTAAAAGTATGCGGGATGATGCGGAATGAAATTTTGGGAGTATTATAACTAAAATCTTCATATATGTACTAAAAAGTAATACCTTTTTAACTTTTATTTAATGTTTACAATGCAAATCCAATTAGATCCACTTTATTTGCTAAACAAAGCAAGTCTCTCATTTAATATATCTACTGAAAGACAGAAAATATTACTTTACAAACTATATTGTGCATAAATCATATGAATATTTTCATATTAGTCAATAATTTTACTGTAATTAATTTAAAAACTGAATAAATATAGATTTACACACATTTACTCAAGTGAATGAACAGAATTAATGAAGGGCTAAAAATTTGCGGAATTCTGCGCGCACAGATTCTGTGTGGGCCTACTTATTAGATACAAATAAACAGCAACTTTGAGCCAAGTAACAAAAAAAAAACACAAGTTAAAAATTAGAAATAGCGATTATTAATATTAATGCATAAAGTAATATAAAAAAAGTAAAATCATAAAAAAACTAACAAAAACATATGCACATTAACATCACAGTTGTATGAACAGTGTTAGAGATGAAGTAGGGGTTTCAGTGCATGGGTGTGTTTGCATTAATGATGACTTTACCTGATTCAGGATTGTCATGGCAGTTAATGCAGTGTTTCTCAACCACGTTCCTGTCTGACCACCAACACTGCATGTTTTAGATTTCTCCTTTGTTTGTCACACTCAGGTCTTTCAGTCTCTAATGATCTTAATCAGGTGTGTTTGATTAAGGAGACTTGGAGAATGTGTAGAACTGGTGATCCTCCAGGAACGTGGTTGAGAAACAGTGGGTTAGTGCAACCCCATCTGGTGGTAGTTTGTTTTATATACACAGGATTAGAGTCATTTCAATCGAAGGTGATAATTAAAATGTGTGTAGAAGCTGCTGATATTTTCTTACAAAAGTATTCGATTAAACTTATGAAAATAGCCTTATTTTAAAATTATTTTAAAAAATCTGATTTTTTACAAATTATTTAATACTGTTATTATCATGCTCTCTGATAAAAACAACCCAGGCTCATTCCGAAAACGTAGTCCCGAGGACATTTCTGGAGACCGCTAATTATGTAGCCGGAGGTACGTATGGCTGCATTTCGTTTTTTAAGCGAACGCTGCGGGGTGGTACGACGCCATTCCTTTTAGCACTCGCCGGCTGACCGCTTGCCTTCGTGTGAAGGGCTTTCCCGCTGCAACCAGTTTGTCCGGTTAGCTCGTCCTGTGCGTCGGCGAACTCGAGACACAAGAGAGGAGCTGACCACGACAAGCGGGTTCGAGTCCGGGGAAGAGCGGTTTCAAAAATAAGACTAAAACAGAATCCAAGAAATAAAGCAAACAGGGTGAGAATGTGGTAAAATCCGAAAACGTGGTAAAAAAAAAAATCGGACGAGGGCTTGTCTTTTTCTCGATGGCTTTTGTAAATCGTTGGTTGGGTTTAGGGCGGGCGGGTCAATCGGTAAAATTGGTTGGGTTTGGGGAAGGAGGAGGGTGGGTAGGCTGGCCGATTGGCCGGTCGCCCAGTCAATCATTCAGCCAGTCTGACAGACAGATGTTCGTTCGACAGCAGCCTCTGGTGGGTTCACGCAAGAACAGCGCGGGCGTGAACGGCATTCGCGGGAGACGTCCGAGAAGCCAAAAAGGCACACACAGTGGCCTCTCGTGGATTCGCGAAAACCAAAAACTGCAAAAATATGTACCTCCCGGGACGTATTTCGCGGCCTCCAGAAACGTCCTCGGGACTACGCTTTCAGAATGAGCCTGAGTTGGATAAAAAGGTTCAAAACCTTTCAAAGGGGTCCAAAGAGAGCACTTTTGTACTTTTTTGTGACTAATATACACATTATAGGTTCTACGTGCATTTTGTAATGCCTGTCTGTACCAATAAAGGTTAAACTTGATTTTTTTAAAAGATATTTACCAAGATATTATGGGTGTAATGGATCACAGTTGATCCGTGATTCATACGGATCACAACCCATGGTTCGGAACACACATGAACTGCGGATTTATACATTTTTTTACTTGTAGATTAATCCTAAATTTGTAACGATCGCAGAGAGATCGCCTCTCGCGTCATTCAAATCACATTTATGTTTTCATATAAAATATAATGATGACCGAAGAATTTGTGGTGGGTTATTCGGGATGTGGTGGGTTTCTTAGGTTATTAAAGGTGTTTTCTGTCACTACTTGTTTAGCCTGCATTAATGCATTTAGCTGCACGATTAATCACTAAAAGATCGGGATCTCAACACCCACACAACATAAATTATAAATGATGGTGATTTACATATGTTTAATAGTCCTTGGAATCGCTGCATTCAAGTCCGAAAACACAAAAATTAAGAAAGAGATTAAGTCTTTAGTCATTAGAGTAAGTTATGAAGTTACAAATGGTTAAATAACACAGATGGACTGGGAGAAAGGCTTATAGTTTAGATATAACCACTGATGTTTATGGTGAAGATTAAAATCACCATCATATTCATTTAACTTGACGCTCAAAAAGTGAAAGTTGTAGGCAGGAATTACATTATTTAACCAATAGGAGGCGACAACCAGCCATCAAAAATACTGAATAATTCCTCAGAAATGATTATCTAGCAATGAAACATGAAGTTTTATGAGTGAACAACTAAATTTATTGAAAATGAGACTAGAAATAAATATGGGTCGTACAAATTATAATGTTAGATTTCTACATTTAGCCTTATCAGCAACAGTAGGAGTAACAGTGAATTC
>NC_079438.1:4492769-4570269 GCF_903798145.1 Danio aesculapii | reverse complement strand
CTAGAAGGTTAACACTGTGATGTTTTGTCCCCTTTTTCTGAGGCAGTGAAGCACCAACGACCACTGAGCACAGTAACAACAGATAAAAAGGGTTTTCCTATACATATAAGTCTTGATCAATTGAAATGCTTCTGTTTCCGCAGCTGCTTTCAGTGATCCTCCTGTCAGGAGAAGAAACAGCAAGGAGAGGATTGTCCCAAACTGTAAGTCTTAATTTATAAGATCTGATCTGATCATCATCCAGTCTGTCTGGAATGACTTGAAAAAACGAACAAATTGAGTCCTAAAACTCAAACTCAAAAAAGATGCTTCAAAAATTGACCTGCAAAGAAAGCTACCTGAAAATCTATGGGCAAGTGTGGTCATACCAAATGTTGATTTCATTTAGTTACAGTTTTTCTCAGTCACATTGGTGCATTTCTCACAGCACTATTTACATTTGCACAAAAGTAAGTGCATTTCTCAAAACAAGCAGTACAAACTGCAAAACCTAGTTGATAATCTGCAAAAGCGTGTCACTTGCTCAAAATGGAGAGCTCATTCCTCAAAAGCAAGTATTGATGTCAATGAAAGTGTCAGAGTCATCAAGATGAAAAGTCCTGACACCATTGTTCATGAACAAGATAGTCAAATGGCTTCGTCCTGTTTTCATTATGTCAGTTTACTCTGTTAATTTTTTCCAATGCAAAAAAAAACTGATTTCGGTGACACTTCCTGAAAATGTTCAAGACAGCACTATATACTATTAGCACAGCCATTTGAAAACTACAGTAAAGTTCGACATCACTGCATTTAGTGAGGTATCTGAGTACAAGACACTGTATATGTGTGTTTCACATTTTTACTGCATTTGCTCTTTGCAGCTCTAATTTATTCATAGCGTTGTGCAAAAGAATAAATCCACCCTTATTTACAACAAACATAAACTTCCTTTGGGTAGAGCTGTGCACAACTGTAAACAATAGTGCAGTACATATTGGAACTGTACCTACAACATACACAGGTCTATAAATCATTCTGTAAATTGTTCAATTTAGAAGACATTTTCAGGGAAAAAAAATATTTAAATTTTTAAATAAAATTTGTTTGACAGATTTTGACAACTAGTTCAACATTTTTGTATGTAATACAAGTAATGAAATGAGGGCTATTAGTTTTATATGGAATGACTATTCAGCATTCACAAGTTTAGTTAATTTTGACTGACATGACATGAGCAAATGATAATGTTCTAAAACAGCAGATAGCTGTATGAAAGCAGTTGATGCATTTGTTGGAAGGAATGAGAAACTGCTACTATGATGTGTACAAATGACTAATTGATTTAAGAATTGCATTAACTGTTGTACAAATGTAAATAGTGTTGTGAGAAATGCACCAAAGCCACTGAGAAAAACTGTAAATACAGTGATTAAATAGTGAACGAGATTTTATGGCTTGATTTAATTTCTGTATAGGCAATTGATTTTAATGGGCTACTTTTTGTCATTCAGTTGATCCTTCACTCACTCATATAATCAACACATTTATTCACACTGGCTTACATCTGTCAGCTTTTATACAGGCTCATGTAACCCCATCAGCTGAACTGGACAGACCACATTGTTAGAACAAGATTGCAGATTTGCCTTACACAACATAAGGAAGATTAGACACCTCTTATTGTGAAGTGCTTTTTTATCTAGTCTCTATTATGTTTTCTTTCTTTGTTTCTTTCTTATTTCTTCTTATATATATATATATATATATATATATATATATATATATATATATATATATATATATATATATATTATTATTATTATTTTATTTAATAATTTTTTTTGACTTGATTATTGCAGTCTGGCATTTTTGATGGGGGAAGTATATGGGATGGAGAGCTCCAGGAGCAAGGTTGTTGATTCCTGCAATAAACAGCCCGAACAAACAACAAAGTTTAAAGGGTAATCAAGCAGTAATCAGAGCAGGAAAAACAGTGATACACATGACAAACTCCTAAATGAGATCTCTTAGTAAGGCATAAAACTGATAATACTTGCAAAGCCTGTTTGGCCATGCCATGCTTTTGCTGCTGCAAAACAAGAATTCACTGTAGACTGCGGCAGAGGAGCGGCACGCTGACAGTATTCATCCAAAGACACCCTTTGCTTGTTTTCCAGTGCTTGTTTTCAAGAAATTAGATCAGGGGTCTCCAAACTTGTCTCTGGAGGGCCAATGTCCTGAAGAGTTTAGCTTTAAGCCTAATCAAACACACCTGTTCAAGCTAATCAAGGTCTTACTAAATCAGTCCAAAGACGCCCTGCTGAAAAATCCAGCTTAAACCAGCCTAGGCTGGTTGGCTGGTTTTAGCTGGTTGACCAGCCTGGTTTTAGAGGGGTTTTGGCCATTTTCAGGCTGGTTTCCAGCCATTTCCAGCCTGGTCTAAGCTGGTCAGGCTGGAAAATGACCAGCTAAAACCAGCTTGACCAGCCTGGTTTAAGTTGGACATAGCTGGTTTTGGCTGGGCTCCTAGCCTGGCTAGGCTGGTCAAGCTGGTTTTAGCTGGTCATTTTCCAGCCTGACCAGCTAAGACCAGGCTGGAAATGGCTGGAAACCAGCCTGAAAATGGCTAAAACCCATCTAAAACCAGGCCGGTCAACCAGCTAAAATCAGCCAACCAGCCTAGGCTGGTTTAGCTGTTTTTTCAGTAGGGACATGTGGAATAAGCGAATTGATTAATCCAAATTGGCACAGTATAAAAGCATTTAGCTCTAGGCTTCCAACACACAACATATGCCATCAGTTAGCCTCTATCACACTGTGGCAACTTTCAATAATCTAATCGTAGGCCTAATTAAGGGGAGCTCTCGAGACCTACCTGATCTCAGACTTCCATCTCGCTCTAAGAAATGAGAGGGAGCCCTGGCCTCAAGGATCTTCTGAGCCCAGGGCTCTCTCCTGGGACAGCATGCCAAACACACCTTATCAATTGTCAACTAAGTGTGAACTCTTGAAACTTAACTTTCCACATTATGATTTATTGTAAAATGATATGTGTTTTGTGTGTTTCAGTGAGTGATCTGAGGATTGTTCTTCTGGGTAACAGCGTTTCAGAAACCAGCAGAGTGGGAAACTTCATCTTAGGGAGAGCAGTGTTTGATACTGAAGCTCCTTCATCTGATTTAGATCAGTACTGTGAAAGAGTCAGAGGAAAACGCATGATGGTCATCAACACTCCTCTCCTGCTCAACCCAGATCTCTCACTACGCCACATCACACAGGGAGTGAGAGAGTTTGTTTTTCTGTCTGCTCCAGGACCTCATGTGATCATTCTGGTCCTCAATCATGATGAGTGTTCGAGAGAAGAGGCAGTATGTGTGGAGTTCGTGCTCAACTCTCTCTCTGACCGTGTGTTTGAACACACAATAGTGCTCACAACACAAGAGCCAGAAAGAGTTGAGCTGAATGAAGTCAATGATATTATAAAGGAAATTATCCAAAAGTGCTTTAACAGACACTACAGACGGGGAAAAAACAGCACATCTGCTGATCTGATAGCGACACTTGAGGAAATTGTGCAAAGCAATGATGGGCGTCCCTTGATTTGTTACAAATATCTGCATTATACTGTAGAAGCCACTGAACAAGGTGAGTGAACAAAATTATTATGGTACATTTTATCTGTATAATGAAAAATGTCCCACTTTATATTAAGTGGCCTTAACTACGATGTACTTGAATCTAAAAATAATTGCAATGTACTCACTGTGATCATAATGTATTGCAGAACACTTCAGGTGCTCTTGAGGTGAGGTACGGGTAGGGTTAGGGACAGGTTTGTTGGTATAGGTAGGTTTTAAGGGTGAATTAAGGTGTAAGGGATGGTCAACAATATAGTAACAAATGTAATAACAGAAATTAATTACTTGTAGGCATTTAATCAAACATAAGTGCAGTGTAAAAGCATATATTTACACAATAAGTACATTGTAACAAATAGTTCATTTCAGCGTAAGTACATGCAAGCGGAACCATGTAAAAGGGGTCACCAACCTCGCTCCTGGAGGGCCGGTGTCCCTGCAGGGTTTAGCTCCAACTTTCCTCAACACACCTGCCTGGATGTTTCAAGTATACCTAGTAAGACCTTGATTAGCTTGTTTAGGTGTGTTTGATTACTGTTGGAGCTAAAATCTGCAGGACACCGGCCCTCCAGGAACAAGTTTGGTGACCCTTTATGTAAAACTATGATAATGTTTTAAACTATGAAGGTAAATCAAAAGTAATTTGAATGCAATTACATCCTCATTTAAATGCTAAAGTATTACTTTGCATGTTTAAACACAGATAAACTTCGACAACCTCCACATGTGTACAAGCAATTCAGAGCAAAACCTCCAATGATTTCTTAGGCAACAAGCAAACAAAGGTCAGACATGACAACTATGTCTAGAGAGTTTTCTTACAGCAGAATCACAAAACAGTATTAACTTTAACAACAGTAATATTAAAGTAACATCTGTCATGGTCACTCATCTACAGTGCAGTCCACCGCAGAGGTTCCAATGACTTCTTGACCTGGCCTGAAGGTCCTGGGGAAACTAAAACTTTACATACAGAAAAAGCAATGGCATGCATTTCAGTTTTACTTACTGTGACCATAATAACTGAATAAGGTCTTTATTAAACTTATTCCATTGTTTAAATGACTTCAGAGATTTAATAATGAATAATAAAGCCATAAAATGGATGTATGCCTATACATCCTGGAATAGTCATCAATCAAAACAGAATATACAGTCAGTGTCTGTTCAGTTCTGTGTTCTGCTGTTTCAACTGCTACTGTTTGCACATATTAAAAATAGCTAAACCTCTGAAAAGATGATAGTTTTAATGTTTTAAAGATGGTTGATGATGGGTAAGCAAGCGCTGTTTATCTGTCAGAAAAGTTAACCGCGTAATATCATTTTGTGAGCATTTGGCTGTTCAAGCACAGTGTTTTCATTTGACATGACAAACATCACATCAGCAAACATCTGCTTTTGTGCTGTTAAAGAGGAAAAGAGACACAGCCTCTTCATTCATTACTTTTATCATAAACATAAAGGCTTTATTCTAGTTCTAGCCTACATGTTGTACAAGATGTTAATTAATCATAAACGTAAATGAAAAGAAATTTAAATGTCTAATCAGTTTAAAATAATGACTAAATTGAATGAAGGATAATAATAGATTATGGCTTAAATTACAGCCCTGTGTGTCAAAATGAAGGACAGTGAGAAAGTGGCAATGTGAATCAAAATTATCAATTATTTTCATTATTTGAATAAAACAATTACATTCATTAATAGTCTATTACAATTCAAGTCAAAATACAATGTGTACCAAATGAAAAATACATAATTTAGTGGACTTTTACTTTTATTTCATTATTGTTATCAAACATCTAAAGCTTATTTTACATTTTTAATGACAATTTACACCTGAGCTGAATAATAAATCATATACAACATCCTTTTAAAACATTTTAGGACAGTTTCTAATTTAAAACATTGGAATGTTCACAAAATCAACTTATTGTTCTCTTTTCCTCTTAGCATCAGAATTGGAAACATTTTGTAAAAAGCAATCTGAGGTCTATCAGTCTGTTGACACTGACCATCTGGAAACATCAAGAGAACCAAGCACTAAAACCATGGAAATACACCACAGAAGTAGAGAGACCTTAAGTGTTGTCCATGAAATAAAGAACAACTGGAGCAGTAAAATAGGAGATGACAGCAATGAAACCCTGCCCATCTTTAAACTCCTGCTGGAGGAACATGGAAGAACAGTGATGGATTCTGCAGAAGATGCACATTTGGGAAAAACATTACAAAGAGAACAAGACTATTATGATGGTCGGAGCCACTGGTGCAGGAAAAACCACCCTCATTAACAGCATGATCAACTACATTCTGGGAGTGAAATGGGAAGATGATTTCCGGTTTGTGCTGATAGATGAAGGACGGCAGAAATCCCAGGCTGAAAGTCAGACATCAGAGATCACAGCATATCAGATTAACCACATGGATGGTTTCCAGGTTCCATATTCTCTGACCATTGTGGACACACCAGGCTTTGGAGACACCAAAGGAATTAAACAAGACCAGAAACTCACAGCTCAGATTCAGGAGTTCTTCTCTGCCCGTGGAGGAATCGACTGCATTGATGCCGTGTGTTTTGTAGTTCAGGCTTCACTTGCTCATCTGACGCACACACAGAAATATGTCTTTGACTCCATTCTCTCCATATTTGGGAAAGATATTGCTGAAAACATCATGGTGATGGTCACCTTTGCAGATGGGAAAAAACCTCCAGTTCTGGAGGCCATCAAAGTCTCTGAGGTTCCCTGTTCTACAGATGAGTCTGGAGAGCCGCTTCACTTCAAGTTCAACAACTCTGCTGTGTTTGCAAACATTAATAAATCTGCAGACGACGAGGACTCTGACTGTGAAAACTTTGACCAAATGTTCTGGAAGCTGGGAATTTCTAGCATGAACAAATTCTTCACATGCCTCAGTAACATGGAAACCAATGGTTTAACTCTGACACGAGAGGTTCTGAAAGAGAGAAAGCTGCTCGAGGTGTTTGTGGAAGGCCTGCAGCCTCAGATCAGTGCTGGTCTGACAAAACTGGATGAAATAAAGAAGACAAGAGCTGCTCTGGAACAAAACAAGGCTGAGATGGATGCAAACAAAGATTTTGAATATGAAGTAGAAGTAACTCTCCAAAATGGTTGTAGTTATCTCAAAGAAAAGAGAAAGGAAACCTATCAGGAATTAAAAAAGCGATATAAAGAAGCATATGGAGAGGTCATGATCAAAGAAAAGATCTTTGAAAAGCTTGAAAATGAGCTTGAGGTTGTCCAGAATATTGTCACTGGACTAATTGTGAAATCTAAGAAGTCATTAGACCGTCTTCAGGAAATCGCTCTCAAGCCCAATCTTCTGTCCACCCCTGACTACATCGATATGATCATTGAGTCTGAGAAACATGAAGCCAAGCCTGGATTTACAGATCGCATTCAGTCTTTAATGGAGGTCAGGAAGAAAGCAGAGCTCATCAGTAAGATTTCAACAGGAGGAGTGATCTGGAACAAGAAATAAATCATTTAATTCATCATATCTGGCCAACAATAAATTAACATATGAAAGAACACTCAATTCAATTCAATTCACCTTTTTTTGTATAGCACTTATACAATGTAGATTGTGTCAAAGCAGCTTCACATAAAATGTCACAGTAAATAGGAACAGTGTAGTTCAGTTTGTAATGTTTAAGTTCAGTTCAGTTGAGCTCAGTTCAGTGTGGTTTAATAATCACTACTGAGAGTCCAAATATTGAAGAGCAAATCCAACGATGCGCAGCTCTACAGATCCCGAACCATGCAAGCCAGTGGCGACAGCGGAGAGGGAAAAAAAACTTCACTAATGGCGGAAGTGAAGAAAAAAAACCTTGAGAGAAACCAGACTCAGTTGGGCACGGCCATTTTAATTTCTCCACTAGCCAAACGTCTTGTGCAGAGCTGCAGTCTCAGTGGCGGAACCTGGAAGCTGGCCTCAGCAAAGACTCGTCTGTCTCTGGAGCGTCACAGGAATCAGTCTCATGTTCTCCACACTTCCATGACCACCACAGTAGCTGCTCAGGATTCGGCCAGGTCCAGGATA
Organism: Danio aesculapii; assembly: GCF_903798145.1. NCBI lineage: Eukaryota > Metazoa > Chordata > Actinopteri > Cypriniformes > Danionidae > Danio > Danio aesculapii. The sequence goes on along the minus strand of NC_079438.1, from coordinate 4,562,584 downwards.
TGGAAACCTTGGGATCATCTCGTCGTTGGTCTTGGATCGAATCAGTGACTCTGCATAGTCTGAGGGCCTCGGGAAGAGTATCCCCAGGTGGAAATGGAGAATAAAGAAAATAATTAGCGTAGCTGATGTTCATAGTGTATATAAACAAGATGCATAACCTGTGTGGAAGCCCCCTAAGTGGTGCACTAAGTGTATGCTTTACTGAACAGATAGGTCTTTAATCTAGTTTTGAATTGGGAGAGTGTGTCTGAGCCTCGGACGTTATCAGGAAGGCTATTCCAGAGTTTAGGAGCTATAAATGAGAAGGCTTGACCTCATTTACTCGACTTTGCTATTCTAGGTACTACCAGAAGCCCTGAGTTTTGAGATCTTAAAGAGCGTGTTGGATTGTAGCGAGACAGAAGATTGGTCAATGTGTTTAAGTAACACTTTCATTTCTCTACAGCAGGAACAGACAACTAATCTAACCATCTTAACATCTAGATGACGTTAGTGCTGTTTTTTCTACATTTTCTGCATGAATCAAAGAAAAATAAATACATTAAAATGCAGTTAACTAAATCTTAACAGTCTGTGATGTAAATCAATACATTTAAACTAGATAAAAAATGCTGCGTGGTTTTATTATTGTGACAAGTTATTCTGTATGCTTTTCAAACTGCAACATAAATTCTGAAGATAAAATATTGTAAAACACAGGAAATATACCATATACACATACATAAACACAGATGCTGAATCTGCAGATTGTTGTAGTAACCTGTGTGTTTCTTCAAAGAAAGCAGCTAGACGCTGAACAACTCTTTTTGCTATTTGTTTTTCAAAAATTCTCACTTATAATTACATTTAATGGTTAAGTCGTAAATTTTTTTTATCATTCATTTATTGCTAATCATCTAATTGTTTCGATTGTTATTATTTCTTACCACTTGTGCATCTTCTGATGGTTTTGCATTTAGTTTTATGACTGTGGTGTTTTCTATGTTTGTCTCCGCCTATTACTATATTAATTATTTGTCTATTTGTTCGTAAAAACAATATTGAAACAAATCATAAATAAAAATATAAAGTTTATATCAGGCTAATCAAATATGTTTTTTAAATTCTCTACAATTGATGTTTAGTATCAGGGTTTTAGCAATAAAGACGTTTTTTAACCAACGCAATCTCACGGCAATTCGTAACTTTTTGATTTAGTGGCTAATTCGTATGAATTCGTACGATCTAATTCGTACAATTTAGTACGATTTGCTCATCCCCCAATGACGGTTGGGTTTAGGGGTGGAGTTAGGTGCCACGCCTCCTTTTTAAAAATCGTACAATTTCGTATGACTGAACTCGTACGAATTCGTACGAATTAGCTACTAAACTGACAAAACGTAAAATACTTACGTTTTCTTGTGAGATCAGGCTGTTTTTAACATGTCTCATTGACTACGTTTGCATAGACATCAGTCATCGAATTATTTGCTTTAATCTGAATAAGACAATAATATAATAAAGGTGTTTACTTTAGTTGTAATGTTCCTTAAATGATCCTGTTTTACATGTTATAGCACATAAATAATAATGGGACTTAAAGATGGCTTACACATCCCCCTCCTTCTTCCTTCAGATGGGTACAAAGACTTCATGAACCGAAAAACAATAGACCTCTAACATTTTGCACACTTATTATTTCCATTTTACTCTGAAGAGGGACGGCACTAAGACAGGGGTGTCCAAACTCGGTCCTGGAGGGCCGATGTCCTGCAAAGTTTAGTTCCAACCCCAATTAGACACACCTGAACCAGCTAATCAAGCTATTTCTAGAAACATCCAGGCAGCCCCTGTTAAAATTTCCAGCTTAAACCAGCCTAGGCTGGTTGGCTGGTTTTAGCTGGTTGACCAGCCTGGTTTTAGAGGGATTTTGGCCATTTCCAGGCTGGTTTCCAGCCATTTACAGCCTGGTCTAAGCTGGTCAGGCTGGAAAATGATCAGCTAAATCTAGACCGGCTGGAAAATGTAAGAAAACCCTCTCCAGACCTATTCTTATTGAACACGCATGAAATTGGCTTGATATTCCAACATTATTAACTATAATTATTCCTTTTTATTATATATGCCTCGTTAAAATGTCAACAAATGAGTAAAACTGATCTTAGAACAGCAAAAAACTATGTTGATTTGCCACTTGGAGGGGTTTGAGTGAGCCTGCATGACTACCTCAGCAAAAAACCATTGAATTTTCATAGCATGACAATTTGAGACATGCTCAAAGACCACTGATTCAAAATAAAAGTGTAAAAGTCCCTATGGTTTTGGACATCAATGAGAGTCACAGTTGGTGTCTTACTGAACCATCTATTTATTTAATTAATTTATTTACATTAATTAAGTGTAAGAAAAAAGAAACATCTTCATAGCCATTTCATAGTTGTGTAGTTTGTAGCAGAGTCTCCAGCCTTTGAGTCTGGTCATAATAAAAAAATGGATTTAACAGTAACCAGCAATGCACACAAACACAAGCAAAGGTGTTTGTTTGATATCTTCATTGTATTTAATAATATTTGAGTTGGTATTTGTATTTATGTTTGACAAAAGTTCTTCATATTTATTGCTTGCTTTTTATTTGACCTATATTGTAAATCTTTATGTTTCAGTATTCTGAAGCAACCAATATGAACAAGCTGGGTTCCTTTAAAGAAAAAAAAAAAATAAAAAAAAAAAAAAAAAAAAAAAAAAAATATATATATATATATATATATATATATATATATATATAAATATATAAATATATATATATATATATATATATATATATATATATATATATATATATATATATATATATATATATTATGATGAGTGATTTAGTAGCTGCAAATCGCTAACGAACTACAAATTCGTCATTACATGGGCTACATTTTCCAGTTATGCTCACACGCACCAATTCCTCAATTCATTGATTGCACACAAACACACAGCTGAAGAACTCCATTAAAGTGTACTTTCATACCTGACGTCATTACTATGACTACACTCGAGCCATCACTTGAAGGCTCCAAGGGAAAACCCCCCTTTATAAGTCTATAGAAGGGGCCCTTGTGGATGGCAGAAAAGTGAGTAAACATTAAAGCTACCCACAGAACATGTCCCGACAGCTTAAAATTGGACTCTTATAGACTGGGTTTTTTAAACGAGATGTAGACGTTGCGCCTCCTATTCTCTCAGTCTGGTGAAGGGTGATTCCTCTCTGCAATAGTTTCACATCCTGACCATTAATTACAGTCCAGCGTTAATGTTACAATCGCACGTGGATTACGATGGCTGGGTGCTTACATTTCTTCGGAAATGCTGTAGTTTTTCCTTGAATGTTGGTCCTCTTCTCTGCTGAGTGTCACGTTCGCCTGCGCTCCAAGTATTTCTTTGCCATGTAATGCATTGAATCTGTTCTGTGAGTGTGTTCGGCTGGCTAATAGGCTGCACCGGGAATCCTATTTTGGACATGTCATGCGTTGCCTCCTCAACCGTATTGTATAAATTCACTTCTTCCTCATATAGCAACTTCAGACGGGCGGGATATAGTGTTTTAAATTTCACTTCCTTACCTCTCTGTATTCCCTTCTCATCTGCAGTACTTCTGGGGCGTAATCGTTGTCAAAGCTGATCTGTTTTCCTTGCCAAGAAAACCCTCTTTTTTGCCAAGCTTGTTGAAGAATTGGTTCTTTGGTGGTGAAACTTAGAAAATTAACCACAATTGGCCGTGGTTGTGTTTCAATTTGAAGTGGCGTGTCCGGTAGATTTAAATTTTCTCTCAGAAAAAGTTCAAGAAATTCAGCCGTCATCGTGAAATCCTTTTCCGCCCCTTCGGGTATTCCATATATCCTAAGATTGTTGCGTCTGGAAGGACCCTCTGCATCCATAAGTTTCTCCTCCATTCCGGTGTGTAGCTTCAATAGGCCTGTAAGTACCTCTTCTGCGTTTTGAATTCTCTCTTCTGCAATCACAATTCAGCCTTCTACCTCTTCAAGTCTAGCGTTGGTGTTCAGAATTTCCGTTTTAATTTCTTCAAGCTGAGTTTTGTTGTCACGACAAAAGTCACTTACCTCCTTTAGAATGAGGCTTAAATCAGTCGTTTCTCTAGTGTGATCTGCTGGATGTCCCTTCATGGCCACCTGTTTGCACATCATGAAGAGAGCGAGCCGAGTCATCATCGTGTATTTCAGTAGATTGTGTACCCTTTTTTGTTTTACACCTAGTCCCCATCTTTCTCCCCTCTTATTTTAATGTATCAGTTATCTATAAGTTTTAAATTATTTCTGCGCCGGGAGTACTGATTCTATGCTGCCATCTTGTCGATCTCCAACCCAGAAGTCCAAAGTTAGTTTTCAATGGCTGTACACCAGGGGTGCCCAATCCTTTTCCTACAGATCTAGTGTTACTGATTGAACACAACTAGACACAAAAAGAAGAATCTGAAGGAGCAGGTGGTAATTAAAGACAAGTGCATTTGATCAAGGTTGCAGGAAGGTAGATCTCCAGGAACAGGATTGGGCACTCCTGTTGTACACAGTATCAAAACTAATTAACTGTGTTATATAGAGAACTGGATGTTCCCCTTTGGATGGGGAACTTCAATGCTATAGTGGATTTTTAATCCACGTATGGGGATTTCGTTCAGAAAGCTAATCGTCTGAAAGAGTATGTTAACGGGCCAATGAAATTCCAAATGAATTGGCAGCGTCAGCTTGCGCGTCTGATGCTTGTTGCAATCAATTTAGCATAAAAGCACAGTGAAAGCAAGTTCAGGCATCCTTTTCGCTTCAGAGACTTTTACAGCCTTTTGAGAGAGTCGATGAGCAGTGAGAGTCGATATCCAGCATTTTCGAGCGAACGAGAGTGGTCTCCCGGTCCAGAGTGTGTACACGCGGCGGCAGACGGTCGAGCTGGGCTTCGCCTTTGCCTAGCGTTCTTTGGGTCCAGTCCTCCAGAGCGGTGCGTATAAAGTCTAACCAGATAGTAGCCCTTAAGCTCGATAACACCGGGGACCAGACGTCCACTGCTGCATCGGAGGATGGGCATTGTCTGACGAGGATCCAGACCCGCTCGCACCCTCCGGGCAGGTGAGCCCTGTCAAAACGATCCTGAAACGACACGTTAGCCGTGCTTTCCCGGGCTGCTTCAGCTGTGGGGTTGGAGATGCTTTATGCCCCAGCTCCGCGGCTGGACCGACTAGATGGACAGGAAGGCCATATCTTCGAAGCCTCTTGTCCCCTTCTTCCCGGAGGTGCACAGTAGGCTCACGCAGCCCTGGAGGGCACCTTTTTCTGCCCGTGCTGTGTGTCCCTCCGCCCTCACCATTCTTGACGGTAGAGCAGCCAGGGGCTATGAGGCGATTCCTCAGGTCGAGCATGCCATTGCGTGGCGCCTCTTCTTGGCGGGGTCCGCCTCGTCTCCCGTCCAAAGCCTGTAGGTTATCTGCCTCCCTCTGAGCTAGAGCTTACAAGGCTGCGGGCCAGGCTGCTTTCGTCTTGCACGCTATGGCCACCTACCAGCGCTACCAAGCACAGGTGCTGGCCCAGCTGCACGAGGGTGGGTCCGACCCAAGCTTGCTACACGAGCTCCGCACCGCAACCGACTATGCTCTTCAGACCACTAAGTCTGCTGCGTGTACGTTGGAGAGGACGATGTCCACATTAGTGGTCCAGGAGCGCCACACCTGGCTAAACCTGGCTGATATGAGCGAAGTTGACAAAGTCCGCTTTCTTGACTCCCTCATATCCCAAGCTGGCCTGTTCGGCAACACCGTCGGTGAATTCACCCAGGAATTCAAGGCGGTGAGAGAGCAGTCTGATGCGATGGGCAATGTCATCTATCGGCGGGACCGTAAGCCTGCTCCGCCCGCCGAGCCATCCACATCTGCTGTTCCTCGCTGAGGGCATCCACCTATGAGAGTTGCCCTGCCACTGCCTGTACTTCCAGCGAAGCGGGCGCGTCGAGGACCTTGGAAGCAGGCAGCCTAGGGTGCCGTTAAGTCCAGTAAACAGACCACAAAGCGTCCCTGAGACAGGTCATCTGGAGAAGAGGGAATTTGCTCTTTCCCTGCTAGAGGGCCGGGCCCCATTTTCAACAGCACTTTTCAGTGCCAAGAAAACATCAATGAAAGAGCACTTTTCCACTTCCGGATGTGACAGCCCGAACTCTGCCAGTCTGGGACGCTATGCCTTCCAGCTTGCAGGTTCTGTGCATTTCGCCAGTGGCTCACAGGCGCTGGGAGGATGATCTCCTTTCTGCCACCCCTCAAGCCCCCCCTCTGGAGCTTGAGTGCGAGGTGAGAGTGAATCTCTCACCTCCAGCTCTTCCGCGGGACCCTCTCGCTTCCCGGATCAGCACACCCACTCCGCCCTTCGCGGTGGCTCATACGCACTTTCAGACTCGGCTACACGTTTCAATTCGCAAAACAGCCCCCCTAAGGTCATGGGTGTGTATTCCACCAGGGTCAGCCCCCTGTCCGCCCCTGTCTTGCGAGAGGAGATTGCTGTCCTCTTAGCGAAGGATGCAATTGAGCCGGTTCCTCCAGCCGAGATGGAGAGCAGGTTTTACAGCCCGTACTTCACCGTGCCCAAAAAGAGCGGTGGGTCACGGCAAATGCTAGACCTGCGCGTTTTGAACCGCTGTCTGCACAAGCTGCCATTCAGCATGCTCACGCAGAAGCGCATCCTGCGGTGCGTTCGTCCTCAGGATAGGTTTGCAGAGATAGACCTGAAGGACGCGTACTTCCATGTCTCCATTCTTCCACGCCACCATCAGTTTCTGCGGTTTGTGTTCGAAGGTCGAGCTTGGCAATACAAAGTCCTCCCCTTTGGACTCTCTCTATCTCCGCGGGTCTTCGCCAAGCTCGTGGAGGGTGCCGTAGCGCCCGTTCGGCTCGCGGGCATCCGCATACTCTCGACGACTGGCTGATTTTAGCCCACTCTCGGGAGCAATTGATTATGCACAAAGACAAGGTGCTCCGGCACCTGCACCTGTTGGGGCTTCAGGTCAACTGAGAAAAGAGCAAACTCGCCCCCGTGCAGAGGATCTCTTTTCTTGGGCAGGAGCTGGACTCGGTCACCATGACAGTGCGCCTCTTCGGAGAGCGCGCTCAGCTAATGCTAAACTGTCTGAGAGAGTTCGACAGCAAAATAGTGGTCCCACTGAAATTATTTCAGAGTCTCCTGGGGCATATGGCATCTGCAGCCGCTGTCACGCCGCTCGGATTACTCCATATGAGACCACTTCAGCACTGGCTTCACGATCGTGCATGGCACGCAGGCACACACCGAGTCACTGTTACTGCGGTGTGTTGCCGTGCCCTCAGCCCTTGTAATGACCTCTCGTTCCTACAGGCCTGAGTGCCTCTAGGACAGGCGTCCAGTCATGTTGTTGTTTCAACAGATGCTTCCAGCAAGGGCTGGGGGGCTGTGTGTTGCGGGCATGCAGCTGTGGGCCTGTGGAAAGGAACGCAGTTGCATTGGCATATCAATCGCCTAGAGCTGTTGGCAGTGTTCCTAGCTCTCCATCGTTTTTTTTCCGGTGCTGGAGTAGCAGCACGTGCTGGTCAGGACGGACAGCATGGCAGGGTGGCGTATATCAACCGCATGGGGGGTATTCGCTCTCACCGGATGTCTCAGAGCCCGCCCAGGATATGTGCCCAAGGTTCCTACCACACCGTTTAAAGACCAGGTAGTGAGCCTGAAAGCGCAATCTGTGAGTGGAGCCAGTTTCCTCAAGGGTATTAGGTAACCCTTGATTATTGAGGAAACAACTTGGTTAAGGTGTTAAAACACGCTTGCTGCACCATTCTCCCTAACACAGAGATACGTGCGCTTATTTACTCTGTCAGTAAAGTTCCCCGCTTAGATGAGCGCTGCAGATTCCTCCAAGGCCCCCAGCACTGACTCAGCAGAGGAGTCACTTGCTGGCCCATTACGTTGTAGGTCTGCCCTCTGGTCAGTCCGCATTTTGGGTATAGGTGCCCGCTATGCGCGATCCCCATTAGGCGGACTCATACGCTTATTCAGCCACGATGCAGTCCCCCCCTCACAGGCGGACCCGTGTCTTCCCTCTCTCCGCTAACCATCTTATTATATGCGCACTCCCCCTTCTCAGGGTTAGTCCATATATTCTGCCATCATATCTCCCCATTTGGGTAGCAGGTGACCTCCGCAGCGTCCTCCCCTTCGGGACTGCACGCTTTCCCAACGTACTGTCGGATTAAATTCCTAGAATTATCTAGAAGCTTGCAGCTCCTGAAAAATATATCTAAATCCATAAATCTTCTTTGAAGTGGGATAGATAAGGGCTAGGGTAAGGTGCAGTCATTATGGTGTTTTCCAGACATTTCCCCATACGTGGATTAAAAATCCACTATAGCATTGAAGTTCCCCATCCGAATGGGAACGCTCTGGTTACTAAAGTAACCCTCGTTCCCTGAGGAGGGGAACGGAAATGCTATATTGCATCGCCATAATAATTGTTCCTTAGCTGTAGGTATCAGTCTCTTCAGTCTCTTCTTTGCAATTTCTGTAAATAAAGTGTGTCGGGAGGGAGCAGAGGTGATTATTTTAAAACTGGAACGTGGCAGGGTTTAAAGGGCAAAGGGCATCTAATTTGCATGTGCAACAGCAGAGGATGTCACTTGACATTTGAACTGATTCCTGTGGTTTTCCATTGTTGTTTAGACTTATAGTCGTGGTGTCTCATGGATTGTTGTCTCCACTGATGTGATATAACAAGGATTATTCAAGGTTTTATAGGATGTTTGGTATAAAATTTGTTCAGAGTATGAGAAAACACTGAAACAGATGTCATGTGAATAATGCAATTAATATTTCAATAAAAGCTTGTTCATTTATTATCATCAGTTTGTCTCCTGCTTCTAATCTGTTTTCTTAATGCACTCTTATACTGACAGACCTAAGACTGATAGTTCAGTTTTATGTACTCTATATTATCCTGATATTACATTTCTACAGTCTATAAAAATGCTGGGTTTTATGAACCCTACATTGGGTCAAATATTTTTTAAAAACAACTGTTGAGTTTAAAAGTATAATTTAACTTTAGCACAAGAATTATTGCTGCCATTTATAATAGATGAGGAACAACAAGACACGAAAGTGCTATTTAAGGGAACTTGTTTATTATAAACAACCTGTGGATGTTTAAATGCTTATGGAAAAATAAAGTTTCACACAAAAAAGTTATAAAAAATAAAACAACAATATCACAAAAAAAAAAAATCAGCCAAGTTTAACAAACATAAGAAGGACAAAGGGAATGGAACTGTGCTAAACAGAAGAATAAAACAAAAAAAATCAACTAACTAACCCATTTAACTCGTCCCCTAGAACTACAAAATAAAAACAAAAAGTAAAGCTTCAACATCCGAGACATCATATCTTTCCTACACTCTCCTTCCAAAGCAAAACCTACAAGTGGCACAAATCTGTAAACTAGTGTGTATAACTAAAAGAATGCTGCATGTGCACCATGTTTAGCACATGATAGAGCTTACCTATTCCCTCTCCTTTATCTTGAATAATACACAGTTACAATGTTCACAATCCTGTTCTTGAAAATGTTTCAGTATTATATGGCAAACAAAGCACACCAACAAAAGTTAATCAACAACAGTAGATCAAACACAGAAAACAAATGTCAAACACAGTAGTTCACACTAAATGCCTGCTATTCCGAACTGATGCGGCATTTTCTTTATCTAGTGTCCCATTGTCCTGCAGCTCAATGATTGGGGCTCTTCTCAATTGCATCATCGCACGTCAGTATGTGTCCCGACACAGCCAACCTGCATATCCTATAAATGCAAAACAAAACCATTAAATCCGAAACGACAGTCCCCAAACTGTATAACATCATATAGACGTAACACACATGACCAATCAGATGAATCCAAACGCACATAAAAAGACCGCTGTCCATACCTTAGTCATCTTTGTTTTTGAAGAAACTCCCCATCCACCCTGACACCCCCTTCACACGGATCATCAGCTTCAATGCTTCCCATTCACTTTGAATGGGTGTTGTCAAGCATTGCCGAACTGCACTGTGGATTCGTCGGTGCCGCTTCAGAGGCATTGCTCAGTGCAGAAGTTGGGACTTGCTCAACTTTTCAAGCGCCGCTGTTAGCGTCAGCCAATCAGATCACTTTATGCAAATACACCAGCTCAGACAGTGGCCTATTGCTGGCTAATTTCATTGGCTGACGCTGCTAGGATGATCGCGTCAGCCCCAACTTCAGACACGCCCTCTGTCAAGCGTTGACGCTGAAGCCCCTGTGTGAATGGGGCGGGAGCTCCCGAGATCTACTTGAGCTCCAACTCCCTTCTCTCCCAACTAAACAGGAGAGAGCCATGGGCTCAGGGATCTCTGGAACGGCATGCCAAATACACCGTTAATTTATGTAGAGTGAACTCTTGAAATTCTCCATTGAGAACAGGGGGTTGAAGATTTTCAACTGAGCCATATCCTCTTTTACTGTATGCATCAAACTGACCAGCCTCAGTAAATCAGCCTTGACCTCTGAGAACTCTGTGTCGAACATGTCTCTGTCGCCTGTTATGATTCTTCTCATCTCTAATAGCTGTTCTAGCAAGCATAGGGAGATCAGAGTATGTAAGTGATGTTTGTGTCTCTTACAATTAATGTCATTAAACCATTCAGAGACCACACCGTCCAGGGTAAGTGTGGGCCTAGTAAGAGCTTTCTGGGGCCTGGGTGAGGGCTGCCCATGTAGGGCCAATATTCAGCCATTAATCTTAAGGGCGCTCTGCTTACAGCCTGGTCTGTGCCTGAATGGGTTTAATGTGGGCTGTCTGCTAGTGTGGCTTACTCACACAAAACCTGTAGTGATCCTGCTGCTGTGGGCCAGACCTGAGCTTGTTTAGATTTGGTGTGGGCTTTCCTTAGCCCTCAGCGCCTGTAAAAAACTAGCATGCACAATCGTCTAAGCTGATCTGGCATTGAGTAGCACATCACACAACCTAGAATAAAGTTGACTTGCTGGTCAAAAATGACCCAGTCAGTTTTAACAGCAGAAATATTTTCATCTTGAAGTTTGGTGACTTCATGAGCCCAGAAAAAAACAATCATCTTTTATCTGTAGACATTTAGGGTACAACTGTTGTCTTTTTACACCACAAAAACTACTGTCACAGACATAAATGATTTCAGCATAATGCAAAAGAATTAAAATATAACATTTCATGTTTTCTATTTTAAATTTTCTTTCTTTTAATGTTTTCCAATTGATGTTCAACAGAGCAAGGAAATTTTCACAGTATGTCTGATAATATTTTTTCTTCTGGAGAAAGTCTTATTTGTTTTATTTCAGCTAGAATAAAAGCATTTTTTATTTTTTTTAAAAACATTTTAAGGACATAATTATTAGCCCCTTTAAGCTGTATTTTTTTTCGATAGTCTACAGAACAAACCATCGTTATACAATAACTTGCCTAATTACCCTAACCTGCCTAGTTAACCTAATTAACCTAGTTAAGCCTTTAAATGTCACTTTAAGCTGTATAGAAGTGTCTTGAAGAATATCTAGTCAAATATTATTTACTGTCATCATGGCAAAGAGAAAATAAATCAGTTATCAGAGATGAGTTATTAAAACTATTATGATTAGAAATTTTCAACTGTAAGTTCAAAGGGAAGTATATTTATAAACTAATTTCAAGAGGATCACATGCATATCATTGACCACAACTGGTCCCTTGGTCATCTTTGTCTTGAGGAATCCCCCCTTCCACCCCTAATCCGCAGACTCAGAACTTAGACTCCCCTCTTGCCCTATGAAACAGGAGGGATCCCCAGGCTTGAGGATCTTCTGAGATCTCCCCCAGGACAAACATGCCTTGTTCTCAATACTCAGTTAAGTGTGGACTTTTAAAATAGTTCTGTGAAGACCATTTGCCCTGGAGTAGAAAAATAATGTCAAAGTTTTCATCAAGGCCAAAACTCATATGAACAGACAGAATTCTCATAATACAAGTGACTACTGTGAAATTGAGACCATTTTACCAATCACACTGCATTAAAATAATACCTATTGATTGATAAATGGATAAAAACTATAGATCGACAAGAGTTGTCGATCATATGAAGGCCATGGAGCATCTGCATGGACTGTCAGTGACCTAAGACCTAGTCAATGTTATTTAAAAAAAAAAAACTTGAAGACTAAAACAATTGGTAAAAAAAAAAAAAAGCATTAACTGAAATAAAATATATGCTTTAAAAACTAAAACTAACTGACATTAAGAACAATCACTGAAAAACTATCTGAAATAAAATAATAATTAGCAAAATGGAGAGTCGTTTACAGAATCAATAAGCACTAATTCTGTGACGGAATATCTGACCTCCGACTGTTCATAGCAGTATCTGTAGATGAGCTTTTACACACAGACACATCAGTCATGGGAATGCATATATACCAAACATCTTTTCTATATAAACATAAAACATGTTTAAAAAAATGGAAAATAGTCCTGTTTGACTACATATGATCTTTAATGAAGAAGTATGTCTGAATTCATAATTTTGACTTTTGCTCGTTTAAATTGAATTTTTATGGTTTTGGATTCAGTTTCTGTCAAGATTAGTATTTGATTTTTGTTACCAAGAGTTTGCACAAAGGTTAATGTAAGTTGTGCAAGCACTAAACTTTGCTCTAGTCAGCACTGGGTGTGTTCTGTGAACTCTGTTAAAGTATAATTGATAAAACTGAAAGTAAATATATGAAAACTAAATAGAAATGTGATCACAAAATAAAAACAAACTAAACTGAAATGTAAAAAAAATTATTAAGATAAAAACTCAAAACTCAAAAATGTTAAACTATAGAATGCCTGGATCTGGTGTCATTGATGGCAGAGAAGGGTGACACAGATAAACAACTGGTGTTCCTGCCTCGTGAGGTCAAGACTTTACTAATAAAGACTCTGATTTACTGGAAACAAACGAAAGTGAAATTTTAAGCTAATGAATCTTTAATCCTCTGGGGATTTCAGGCTTCAATGCCCACATGGGTAATGACAGTGATACCTGGAGAGGAGTTATTGGGAAGAACGGCCTCCCTGATCTGAATCAAGTGGTGTTCTGTTGCTAGACTTCTGTGCTAACCACAGTTTGTCCATAACGAACACCATGTTTGAGCATAAGGCTGTTCATCAGTGCACATGGCACCAGGACACCCTAGGGCGGAGGTCAATGATCGACTAAGTGGTTGTATCATCTGATCTCCGACTGCATGTCTTGGACACTGGGCAGAGCTGTCAACTGATCACTATCGGTGTAGACTATCGGTTTGCCCCAAAGCGATTCTGGCAAACTGTCCAGCGCCTCAGGAGGGGAAAGCAGCTCCACATCGACACTGTTTACAGCGAAAGTGGGGAGATGTTGACCTCAACTGTGGATGCTGCCAGACGGTGAAAGAAATACTTTAAGGATCTCCTTAACCCCACTGACATGTCTTTCATTGAGGAAGCAGAGAAAGGAGATGCAGGTGTGAACTCACCCATCACCCAAGCTGAGGTCATTGAGGTAATTTGCAAGTTCCGCAGTGGCAAAGCAGTGGGGGCAGATCAGATTCACCCAGTGTATCTTAGGTCTCTGAATGTTGTGGGGCTGTCTTGGTTGACACATCTCTACAATATAGCATGGAGGTCAGGGACAGTAACTCTGGACTGGGCAACTAGGGTGGCGGTTCCCATTTTTAAGGAGAACCGGAGGGTGTGCTCCGATTATAGGGGATCACACTGCTCAGCCTTCCGGGGAAAGTCTATGCCAGGGTAGTAAAAATGGAGGATCCGGCTGTGGTACACTGGACGAGCTCTATACCCTCACCAGGGTGCTTGAGGGTTCATGGGAGTATGCCCATAGTATTTCCAATGTGTTTTGTGGACTTGGAGAAGGCATTCGATTGTGTCTCTCATGGCATTCTGTGGAGCGTGCTTTGGGAGTATGGGGTCAGAGGCGCTCTGTTCATACAGAGACCAGACAGCCTCTAACAGAGTAGGAGTTTGGTTTGCATTGCTGGCAACAAGTCAGACTTTGTCCAGTGCATGTTGGTCTCCGGCAGGGCTGGCCCTTGTCCAGAGATGTATAAAGTACTAGAGACCCAGACTTAAGTAAAAGTACAAGTACTCTATCAAAAAGTGACTTGAGTAGAAGTAAAAGTGCTCTTTAAGCACCATACTTAAGTGGAAGTACTAAAGTATTCAACATTTTCTGTACCTAAGTATTGCAAGTAGTTTATTTCAAAATTACTAAAGTACTGAAAGTAAAAGTACAAGTATTGTGTAATGTAGTTATTAAAGAAAACAGCCAAAAGACATTGTTTAGTTTATTTGAAATATCTTTTTTGGGGGCACGTGATTAAGCAGAACGAAAAGAAACATGGCTTACAATACTGTTTTCCTCTCGCGCTTGAATCACAGATCTAACAGATTATAACAGCTTTAACACACACCTTTCAAAGTTATCACAAAAACACTCCGTAATCCACTCTAAACACTATTGAAACTCATTTTCGGATTGCAAATTCCCGGTTGTAAACGCTGTAAACGGAAGTTCTAAACATTCTACCGGAAGACGCTGGTCGCTATGGCGCCCTCCATGCAGCAGCCAGATCATTCACAGCAGTCTGAATGGACTGTTTGCTGAGAAATATCAACTTTTCATCATTCACAGAATAAATATGACACAGCTTGTTATTTATTCATGAATATAGATCATTTCTTAAGTATATATATTTTTGACACTTTTAGGATATTTTTGGAGTAAATATAATGGATTTTTAGAACTTATGTGTGGAAATCACAACTTTCAAAGACGATTACCTCTTAAATGGCAAATACTTGTGTACCAGCATTAGCACAATTTTAATCGTCAGGCCCTTTTACCAGAAAATCCCTTCACTGATGAGATAATTCAGCATGTTCACTCACATATATACTCTCTCTCTCTCTCTCTCTCACACACACACACACACACACACACACATACACTGCCCTGCACACACCTAAATGTACACTCTCTCCCTACACTCTCACACATTCATACACTCTCACACACACAGTTCTCTCTCTATCTCTCTCTCTCTCTCTCACACACACACACACACACACACACACACATTTTTGTGAATTGTGGGGACATAACCTAGGTTACAATTGTATTTATACTGTTCAAACTGTACTTTCGATTGCTCTAACCCCGAATCCTGTCTCTAACCCCAACGCTTACATGAAATTATGTGTAGTTTCACTTTCTGAAAATAAAAAAAATATTTAGTATGATTGAATGTCATACATAATGTCCACATAATTCACCATCTCCTCATAATATCTGTGTAATGCCGATGTTGTTATACATACACATGGGCACACGCACACACAAACACATATAAATACACTCTTTTACACACTCTCTCTCTCTTACACACACACACACACACACACAGACAGACGCATGCGCACACACAGGTATTATCACATTGTTTCTCACACTCTCTCTTACACACATTAGTCACTCTCACTCACACACACACACACGCATACATACATACACAAACTCACACTTTGGGAGTTATTGAAGTCTGATTGATCGGTTAATACCCCAATAAACAGGAGTTCCGTCTTCTGGAAGCACTCATGAAACTAAACTAAACAAGCAAACTAAATCCTGTTGCACTAATTCACTTGATTTTGATAATATTGTAAAAAACAAGAAAACGTGTATATTACTGTGTTAAATGAAAATCTAAAATATTTTATGGCTTATGGCTATGATTTAATATTCAAAAATGTTTTTATTTTGATTATGTTTTTAATTAAATCGGTTTTACACTTCATATTTTCTGATTTTTATAGTATATTTATTAATTCTGGTACTTTTGCCATAAACCAACATCTCAACCATTTGGTAGAGGCTGATATTTTAGAAATTATGGGATGTGTTAGGGGAAAATGTATTGATTGTGTTAACTAGCGACATTAGGAGTTAAGAAATGCAATAAATAAAAAAATTCTATTGGTTTTTTTCTTGGTGTGACAGTTAAATGGTTACTTGTAATACAATTGTGTCCTTTAATACAGCAGTAAGATATATGAACTGTACCCTTAATTTGACCCGCTCAAAGAAAACACTCTTTCTGAATGTATCTAACAAAACTCATGACAACATGAGCATTTATAGCAAATAAACTAATGTAAATATTCTCCCGCCTGCTTTTTAAACGCTGACAGGCGAGGTCTTACACCCCTTTGATTGGTTATTGTCTTCACCTTCTCAACAGAAAGGGCTGCGATCGGCTTTAGAAATGAATAATAGACACAGTGGAGAAAACTTGCACCTCAGACACGCTTGTGTCTGGATCCACAAGTATCGCTTTAACAGCTAAGAGGAAAAGGAAAAGTTACCTCACAAACAGGCTAGCGGGTCAAATGTCCAAAGTGAGAGAGGCAGAGATGGAGTAGCATTTCTCCGTAGAAGTGATATAACGGCTCGTGTGCTGTGCCGCCTTCACTCGCCCCTTATCTCTGTCCTTCGCCATAGTATTGCGACATCGTGCATAGGAGATAAATGACGTCAGTACGTAATAAAAGGTTATGATCTATCACTGAACCGATATCGATCATTTTGACACCTCTAGTAACGACGAACAATGCAGCACATTAGAAAATCTGTCAAAGTATTAAACTCATTGAAAATATGTACTTAAGTAAAAGTGGAAGTAGGAGAAAAAACAATACTCCAGTAACGTACAGATACTGCCTTTTAGTACTTAAGTACAGTAGTGAAGTTACTATACATCTCTGCCCCTTGTCACCAATTCTGTTCATAATTTTTATGGACAGAATTTCAAGGCGCAGCCTTGGGCTGGAAGGGGTCCAATTCAGGGACCACAGGATCTCATCTCTGTTATTCGCAGACAATGTTGTTCTGTTGGCTTCATCGAACATGGACCTTCAGCATGCATTGGGGTGGTTTGCTGCAGTTTGTTGCGGCTGGGATGCGAATCAGCACCTCCAAGTCCGAGGCAGATGGTGCTCCACCAGAAAAAGGTGGTTTGCCATCCCCAAAAAGTCTTTACCCCAGGTGGAGGAGTTCAAGTATCTCGGGGTTTTGTTCACGAGTGAGGGAAGGATGTGATTGACAGGTGGATTGGTGCAGCGGCAGCAGTAATGCGGTTGATGTACTGGTCCGTTGTGGTGAAGAAGGAGCTGAGTCGAGAGGCAAAGCTTTTGATTTAGCGGTCAATGTACGTTCCTACTCAATCTACCCGGCCCCACAAAAGTGGTTGAAAATGAATGAATGAATGAATGAATGAATGGAGAAGTGTCCCTATGACATTTGCCCGCTTAGTTTCTTATAAATATATTACAGGCTAAAGTTTGATGACACTGTGTTTGGCACAAACTGCTACAATAATTTGCATGTCTGTGTCTCTGCTGTCCTGTATCGCCTGTGTGTTTTTCAGTCAGAACTCATTTTACACAGCATGGTTGTAAATTGCAGGCAGGTCCAGATATTTAACATGGCAAACATTTCACAGGCAACTGTGATGCTCTCTGATCGCTTTTTTGATAATTCACACAATTTGATTGTCGCTGTGAATGAACACAAATTTGTGCCAGATTTTGTGGTTTTGTCAGCAATTTCACAAAACCTGTCACAGATTGAAAATCAGGGCTAAAATCATGCAGGGTGAACTTACCATTAGTCCCTGTTTTTTTATGTGTCACCACAGTGGAATGAACTACCAATTACTCTAGCATATGTTTTATGCAACCAATTGCCCTTCCAGGTGCAACCTAGCACCATGTTAGGAAACACCCATACACTCTCACATTTACAAACACACTCATACTGTGTGGCCAATTTAGTTAACCCTATTCAGTGTGTAAATGCAAGAGTGTATGGGTGTTTCCCAGTGATGGGTTTCAGCTGGAAGGGCATGTAAAACATATGCTGGAAAAAAAGGCAGTACATTCCACTGTGGCGACCCCTGATTAATAGAGGGACTAAGCCAAAAAGAAAATGAATGAATGAATGATGTAAGAGTTTATGGCACAATTACTTTATCAGTTACAGCTAATTATATCTGTTAATATGTCAAGCCACTTCTTATAATAGCACTGATTTACTGTAAACAAAAAACGAAAGTGAACATTTCCAATACTGTTAATGATTAAGTCTTTTATAACTTCATGGGGAAAATCCCCTATAAAATGTAATGCCGTTCTACAGAGGCAGTGCAGATGAAGAGCAGCTTCTAGAAGACATCAAAATAGAGGTAAGTCTTAAATACATATACAATCTCCTGTGTTCTAGTCTGATGCAGGATGGTGAAGCTCCTGACTTTACTAACGGTAACTTGAATGATACTGAAATGTGACTGGTTGATGGTTTCATCATTATCATTTCAATCATTCATCATTTCAAAAATTGAAATGATGAATGATTATTGGTACCGTTGATAAGGCTATTCTTGTGCAACTTTTATTTAGCAATTACAAATATTTAGGAAAGATTCATTACTGGACAAACATGTTTTTTAAAATCTGAACACTAAATATAGGTCTAAAATATGGGACATCTGGTCAGCATAATCCTTGATGAAACATGACTTTAAGAAGTTCATATCAACTGTGAGAGACAGAATCTAAAAATAAAAATCACGCGAGCAGAAGAAAGCAAGTGAATACCGAATGAGAGGATGATCACTCGCGCTAACAGCTGATGTGATGCACACGATTGCTTAAAACGCGTGCACATTCCCCTTTCCTTTCGTGAAACAACCAATAATATCCAGCTGCAGGGCCGCAGAACCACACACGTTTTAGGCACACACAATCTGGCACACACAATCTAGGCAAACCACATATGGTTACGGCGGATGTTAATGTTATTAACGTCTTCTAGGACATCGTCATCGATATATTTTGATATATGTGGTTAATAAATATCGTACACAATACACAATAGTGTTTACCTTACTTTATTTCACAAATATTGCGATCGGGACGGGCGAATAAGGATATCTGTTTCCGATCGCCATTCAATATAATAGACTGAACAGTTTTCTATCAGTCATCACGGATGATCAGTCATTATTATCTGAGTCAGAGTCAATATCGCAGATACTCGTTTGCTGACCTTGCTAAAAGATCTAAATTGGACAGGTTTATTTTACATAATGGATTTATTTATAATGAAGGAAATGATAGTAAGTTAATATAGACAATAATACATCTTTATATGTAATAAAAATCTTTTTACATGTAATAAATGGATAACACTATATTAATATTTTACTCAAGCAATTTAATAGTGTGTATTTGCTTAATTTTCTAATAACTTTATTTATGATTTCCCACATTAAATACTGTGGTAATTTATAGTAAGCAATATATTGTTTTTAAACCAAAATTTAGCAATAGAAACAAATTAACTATTAATAATTAATCCAAAAAAGTAAATATATATATATATATATAAAACTAACAGCTGTGACAGTTTAGTAAAAGATATTAGTTTATAATCAGATAATCAGTTAGGATAATCAGTTTATAGGTATATTATATATTGTATAAATGATTAACTAGTTATTAATTTTAATGTGACACATTATTGTTTGCTTTTTATATTTTACAACAAACTTATTTTAACCAAGTATCATAATATTAAAATCCTAAAATTAGTTTATTACACTTAATCCTACAATTAGACGGTCTATTATGCTTTCTTTGTGTATGTGGACACGTGAATAAAGTAATAAGTGTCTTTAACCAATAATTTTTATTTACATAATTTGAGTTCAGAAACTGCAGAGATGTTAAAATGATCGTTACGATATAATAATAATGACTGAAATGGGAAATCATATTTGTGAAATTCAATAGGTGGCGATAATGCTAAGGAGTTAGCTAGTTACCATATATGGTTTGCCTAGATCGTGTGTGCTAGATTGTGTGTGCCTGAAACGCGTGTGGTTCTGCGAGTCTTTCAAATAGACTAGACAAAAAGTTATGCTCATGCACCCACAGTCTTGCTGCTTTCACGAGCTCCAAATTTGTCTTTTTGTAAGCAGCACCGGTTGCTTTCACTTTGAACAGATTATTAATTGGCCTAAAGTTAACCGTGTGCATGTGATCATCCTTTCATTATCACACACGGTATATTTTTCACCTGCTTTCATTTGCTTACGGTTTTATTTGCTTTTATTTTTGTTAATATGGTTTAATTATAATTTTTTTTACAATATTGCTTTAATGGGAGATTAACTCTCCATTCATGTGTGGTTAACTGGTGATCTGAGAGATCTTTAGCCAGGACAGATTACTGTGCATAGTTTTAAATGGATGACATTTATTTTTTTAAAAGTTAATCGCTTTTCTTTGTTTTTTAAGAAATGTTTTGTTAAATAAAAAGTATCATATACAGCTATATTTTGCTTGTTTTGACACTTTTTAATTTTATGGGTAAGAAATAATTATTGTTTGGATGTGGTCAGAGATAAATTTGGTAAATCCTTAATTTTGAGCTCTGAAAAGTGATGTGAAATAAAAACTAATTGCAATATAACACTATGAAACCATGACCCATTTGCTCATGCTCATTGAGCAACCTCATACACAACACACAAAAAGTGAAATGAATGAGAAGGCATGTGGACATAACCCAAAATTAAGTATTAAATTAAGTATTTTAGCATGACAAAGTCATATTTATGCATATACAATATTTTGCCACAGTGGCTGGTGATCAAAAAAAGTTAATGTCAAGCCCTGTGTATGTATGTATATATATATATATATATATATATATATATATATATATATATATATATATATATATATATATATATATACACATATACATCCATACATACACATGACAGTCACTCTTGTCAGTAAACAAGGCTGGATTGTTGGCAGGCAACAAAGATTCAGAAGCGATGATACAGGCAAGGATCAGGGCAGGCAGCATAGAGTCAGAACAAGAAGGAGTGATGGCCGATTCACAAACGAATCGTTCTTTTTAACTGGCTCTTAATAAATTAATCATGTAATTAAACCTTAAAATTCGCTGAAGCATTCCTTAGCAGTCTTAAACTATTTTATTTATTCAACAAAGGCAATTTCTTCATTAATCACTTTATTTCTATTTCATATAGTCATCATTAATCAGGGGTTGTTACAGTGGAATAAACGCCCACACCTGTACATATACAGTCAGAATTATTAGCTTTATTAGTACTCTGCACTGATTGGTCAATGCAGACATCAATCACCATCACTTATCTCATGCACCTTATCACACTGAGCAGCTTACAGTGTAGGGCTATGGAGGCTCCTATTTGTGTTGTCAATCTGACAACATGCATGTGCGTAATGTTGGATATAGATGGGAAGTAACGAAGTACAAATACTTTGGTACTGTACTTAAGTAGATTTTTCTGGTATCAGTACTTTACTCCCAGGTGGGTGCGCGGATTGGTGGATGTTCGGGTGGATGACGGTGGGGTGTTGCAGACGAAAGTGAGCAGAAGAACGTGAAGAGGGTTTTGGAGTCGCGGAAGAAAGTGAACAGTGGACAGGGGGGGAGGGGAATCGGTAAAATGAGGTGCCGGATCACAAATTAAGTCTTGTTTACTCCATTATTTTGTTACTTTCGTTTTAAAGTGTTTTGTGGCGCAATCTATATTATTTCAAGAGTTCACACTTAGCTGATGATTCATCAATAGCTTGTTTGGCATGCTGTCCTGGGAGAGAGCCCCGAGCTCAAGGGATCCTCGAGCCCGGGGCTTCCTCCCGTTTGCAGAGCGAGAGGGGAGCCTGAGCTCGGTGGATCTCAGAACTCCCCGTCTGCAGTAGCTAAGGGAACACGTGAGGAAAAAAGGGGGCTAGACAAATGTTTCATTGTTATGCATGATGTATATTTTTTGGATGGGAGGAAACCGGAGAACCCGGGGAAAACCCACGTGGACACGGGGAGAACATACAAACTCCTCACAGAAACACCTACCGACCTGGCAGGACCAGGGTTGGCAGTGTTCTTGCTGTGGGGCTAACAGTGCTAACCACTGGGCCTCCGTGCCGCCCGATCTAAGGTTAAGGAGGAGAATGGGGAGGAAGGGGGGTTTCTTCCAAACGAAGATAAAGTGGACTGAAGACTGTGGTTATTTATAGTAGCTTATGGCTCATATGATTGGACGATACTGATTAGCTTAATACGAGACCGGCTGTGATAAATCATAAGCACGTGATCCTCTCGAAATTAGTTTATTAATAAACCTCACTTCTTTTCTGTGTGCAATTTGAATTTAATTCAGTCTATTTTCATTGTGCGCTTGCGTAAGATTCGCCCTCAAAAAGCTCTGACTGGTCAGCTAACATAATGTGATAATGTGATAAGATTCGCGGATCAGCTCCATGTCACCAGGAAGCATCCTGCTTTAACATTACAGCACATCTGGCCACGCCCCTTCGCTGCAAGGGGTGTATGCTTGAAATCTGAAAGGTTTATGACATCATTAACCCAGATGTATATTTTGTAGTCCCCATACTTTATTCGCTGTAGGCTTTGCTAAGCTAACTGTAAAAGCCAATGTCTCCCTTTGCATTGATCTTTTAACGTCTTACTTTCAGAGATATTGTTTGTTCACACACCTACATTACACATCAGCTAAAGTTTAAAACATGATATCGTAGTGGACCACCACTTTAAAGCAACAATCACCAAAACAGCACACTTTGTATCAAAGTCGAAAAGAGTTATAAAACATAATTTTGTAAAACATAGACATCAGAGACTTACTTTACATATTGTAAAAAGGACATAAAGGTCCCCTTTAAGTGTAAATTATTATATTTATTAAAACTATATTTTTATCTTTACCAAACACTTTATGCAACTAGCATGAAAAAAGGATGAAAAAAGTAATAATATTTGTTACTTTTTAAAAAATGTATTGCAAGTTATTACTGTGAGTTTAATTAATTAGCTTTTATGAAATAAATTGCTGAATTAAAATAAATATAGTCACATTAAATTATGCCCTCAATGAAAGAATGCGCTCCCTGTGGGAACAAACAGAAACTAAGATGGCAGGTAACAACTATTCTCATTATTTTGAACATATGGGATTGTCTCAATGGACTGTGAGTTTACTTCACTAATAAGCCAAAAAGTACAAAATATAGAAGACAACATTACACTCAATTATTTTTTGGTTGGTTTTTCTTAAAGGTAAACAAAGGTGTAATTCATAGAGTGTGTTATTACTTGCAGAGCTATTATATTTTTTGGGGGGTGGGATTTGATGGGCACATTAAAAGCGTTGCATGCAGCTTAGCTTGCATATGTCTGAGATTGTATCGTGTCTGCATCCAGACCCTTTTCAAAAAAAATCCTGCAAGTTCTGAAAGAAATTAAGCTTCAGCCAGGTAGGCAAAAGTAATGCAAAACTGTTTTCAATATTATTAATAAAACTGTACTCAATTTTGTAATGCATTACTTCAAAAGGAAATTTCCCCAACACTGGTCATGTTGTAAAGCTAGCTCTACATACTCCATTCTCCGTACTGCCTGTGTCAGTGCAATAGTTAATCACATATGTTGCATTTAACCTTTAAATTTGCACTTGGTAAACTCTTATCAATTGACATTAATAATATTTTATTACCACACTGGCAGATAATTTTTTAAGCAAATTGCAATTAATTTAGATGCCCCCATAAAAACTAGAAAAGCGTCAATGATGACACACACATTCGGTTAGCCACAAAGGGAGTCAAGCTTGGTCAGATTACCACTGTGAAACAGTTTCAGGAATTACTGAGTGTACTTGCATGAGCCTCAAATGTAATACTGTTGGGCCTGCTGTATATGAGGCCGCTCCAGTGATGGCTAAAATCCTGGTGGTTTTCCCTGAGAGGAAATCCATTCCAATCCAAGGTCTCGCAGCATTGCCTATGAGCTTTGTCGATATGGAAGTAGGGGTGGGCAATAAATTGATTTTATCGATTAACTCAAGTGTGAAACTTGCATTGATTTGTTTGTATGATAATTGGTTTGCACTCTAACACGTGACACTTCCCACTGGGTTCCTGTAGTTCCCCCCGCATTTGCCATAGAAACAAACAAACAGCATGCAGAGGAAGGGGAAGAATTCAGAGAAATGTTGCACTCTGTAAAGTAAAAAAAAAAACAGCTGCACAAGCTCTCAGTCACGCATTTACCATCAGATATACGCATTTGAACCTGTGCCACACCTTTTATTTCTCACAGTAAGAAGTAATGGATTAGACAATTAATGGAGAAGATGCGCATATGAAAGGAACTGTTGTCAATTTCAGATAACTTATGTGACCCAGCTGCAAAGAAAAAAAGCTGTTCATTATTAGATACTATAAAAATATCAACACTGTGACAATTCGCTTCGTACACTTATAGTCTACCCGACACAAATAAAAGCAGTAAAATGGAACCAACTAGCCAAGCCTGAGTCATTTATATAAAATGAATAAACCTTTAAATGTATGTTAATGTTAGAATAAACTATAAAAAAAATAATAATAATAAATAACAGTGAAATAACCTTGACAAATGTCTCCTTTTTCACAAGAGTTTACTTTCACTGTAATTGTATTAAATAGTTTGATGATTATAAAAGTCTTGTAGGCAATTGTAAATAGATCTTGTTCAATTTTATATTTAAAATGTCAGGTTTTGAAGGTTAAAGTTTTTTTTCTGTAGCATTTTTTATATCCTAATTATATAAGTAGGTTATGCTAATAATATAGGCTAATAATCTTCAACCTTTTTTAGGTGGGAAAAAAGACTATTTAAATCGTAAATCAATTTTTTTGTGAAAAAAAGAATGTCCTCTGTGCAGGCTGGCAGACCAGATCACTCACTCTAGGCAGCTTACATCCCAGGCCTGGTGAATGTGAGAGCAGACTGCAGACCGAAAACCTTTTATTCTGGTCAATCCATGACTGGCATTTGCAATGTAGCGGAGTGGTCCAACCCGCATACATTTATAAAGTTTTTAGCAGTTGGATCTGGATCCTGCTTCTGGATCTAGTGTCCTTTCATAATTAGGTGAAACCGTACCCGACAATTATAGTGTGTTTGGGTTAGCGTTCCCATTGTGTCTCTATCTCCTAAAGAACTTTATTCAAGAGGTTTGAAGATGAAGTTGTTTTACTAAGGGTGCTTTCACACCTGTGAATCGATTCATTTGTTCCGAAACAGGGACTGAAATTGTTACAATGGTGCTCTTTGTTCTTGGTGCGGTTCGCTTTCACACGGCAAAGTTTGTAAACGGACCAAAAGAGCTAAAACAAGTCACGTGTGAGTAAACTCCCCTCACATTGGTCAGTTTCATAGTTTATTTTTCATTTTAATTTATGACGATGTGCAATAAGACATCATAAGCGAAAATCTACACTTTAATTTTGAATGGTGACACTTACAGACGTCGTCACTATATATAGAGCAGAGGTAAGACTGTCTCATACACAGCAGTTGGCTTATGCATTATAGGCTTTACATTATAGAGAAAACGTCTCAGGTTACGTATGTAACCATAGTTCCCCGAGAGGGAACGAGACACTGCGTCTAACCAGAACGCTAGGGGAACACCTCTTTTATACGCGTCTTGAAGCACATATGAAATCAATCTAATGT
Organism: Danio aesculapii; assembly: GCF_903798145.1. NCBI lineage: Eukaryota > Metazoa > Chordata > Actinopteri > Cypriniformes > Danionidae > Danio > Danio aesculapii. Next base: position 4,536,832 of record NC_079438.1, on the reverse strand, counting down.
AATTAAGCGGTGTCGTCAGACCAGAGAGTATAAAAGCCTGCACTGAGCATTCAGTGTTAACTTCAATTTTGCTTGAAAGAAGTAACAGGCAGAAGAGAGTATGGCGGAAGACGTAGTGTCTCGTTCCCTCTCGGGGAACTATGGTTACATACGTAACCTGAGACGTTCCCCTTATAGGGAACTTCAACACTGCGTCTAACCAGAACGCTAGGGGAACGCAATACCCACTAGGCCAGATTCACTGCTGACTGTGAACGCACACTACGCAGTGAGAACAGAGGACCCTGGTGAGGGGTCTACATCGAGCTGATAATGACGCACAAATGTATGTGGCGTCGACCATCCTGCCGCCAAACAAATGTCAGAAAGGGCAGAGCCCGAAATAGAAGCTTTGGAGGCCCCTACAGCCCTTGTGGAGTGGGCCTTAAATTTAGGTGCGGGACGTCCAGCAGCCTGATAGGTAACTGAGATAGTCTCAACTATCCAATTACTTATAGTCTGCTTGTTTGCCGGACTCCCCCTCTTTGAGGGTCCGAAGCATACCAGTAACTGCTCACTCTTTCTCCAGTTGATAACCCGGTTAACATACGTATCCAGAGCCCTAACTGGGAAGAGTAAATTCAATTTCTCTTGGTCAGACGACTGAAATGGGGGCGGATTAAAGGCCTGCAGCACAGCAGGTCTAGCCACATGAGTGGGCACCTTCGGCACATACCCAGGTCTGGGATAAAGAAAGGCTTTGGACATGCCCGGAGCAAAATCCAGAAATGAAGGTGCAACCGACAGAGCCTGGAGGTCACCAACCCTTTTTAGAGAAGAAATAGCTAATAAAGAAGCTGTTTTTAATGTCAGAAACTTATCTGAAGCCTCCTGCAGTGGCTCAAATGGGGGAACAGAGATGCCCTCGAGCACCAATGTTAAATCCCATGTCGGTACTCTGTGTGTGCTGACAGGCCTTAGCCTTATGGCTCCACGTAGGAAGCGACGAATAAGCGGGTCCTGCCCTAGTGACTCATCATCTAGGGGGGAACGGTAGGCCGCTATAGCTGAAACATACATTCTCAGTGTGGATGCAGCTAACCCAGCAGACAGGCGATCTTGGAGAAATTCCAGCACTGAGGCTACCTGACAGCTGACTGGGTTCAGCTGGTGTTCTCTACACCAAGCTGAAAAGAGAGCCCATTTTAGGGCATAAAGCTTCCTTGTGGAGGGAGCCCTGGAGCTTAGAATGGTCTGAGCAACCTCGGTTGACAGTCCATACTCTATGAGGTGGGCCCCCTCAGAGGCCACACCCACAGTTTCCACAGGTCAGGTTGGGGATGAAGTATCATTCCTCCCGCCTGGGACAGAAGGTCCCTCCTGATGGGGATCTCCCACGGGAGACCCGCCAGCAGGGCTATGAGGTCTGAAAACCAAATTCTCGTAGGCCGAAACGGGGCTACCAGGAGTAACTGAATCCTGTCTTGACGGACCCTCTCCAGGACTCCTAGGAGCAGAGCGACCGGGGGAAAAGCATACAGACGAAGCCTCGGCCACGTCTGCACCATGGCATCCAATCCCAGAGGGGCTGGATGCGAGAGAGAAAACCACAGTATGCAATGCGTGGTCTCTTGGGAAGCAAACAGGTCTACCTGCGCTCTCCCGAATTTTTCCCAAATGGTCTCCACCACCTCGGGGTGAAGTTTCCATTCCCCGGATCTCACCCCCTGCCTCAACAGGAGATCTGCTCCCCTGTTCAGATGGCCCGGGACATACATTGCCCTGATGGACAGAATTTTGTTCTGGGCCCACAGGAGGATCCGATGTGCCAGCTTGCATAGCATTTGAGACCTCAGACCCCCCTGATGGTTGATGTAAGCGACCACCGATGTGTTGTCCGTGCGGACTAGAATATGATGGCCCCTTAAATCGGGGAGAAAGTGTTTTAAGGCCAGAAACACGGCCATCATCTCCAGGCAGTTTATGTGCCAAGAACGATGATGTTCTCCCCATTGTCCCGCTGCAGGAAGCCCCCTCAGGGTTGCTCCCCAGCCCGTTAAAGAAGCATCTGTCATAAGCATGACACGATGACAGACAGCCCCCAACACTGGGCCCTGGGACAGGAACCAGGGCATTTTCCACATACTTAAGGCTCGAAGGCAGCGCCGCGAGACCTTGATCATGCGGAAAGGATTCCCCTTGAGGGAAAACCCCCTGGATTTGAGCCACCACTGCAGGGGTCTCATGTACAGCAGACCAAACGGAATCATGCTGGCTGCTGCTGCCATAAGACCCAACACTCTCTGAAAGTGTTTCACAGTGATGAACTGGCCTAGTTTGACACGGCTGACTGAATCGAAGCGATTCGTGGCGGGGACAGACGTGCTCGCATCGTCATGGTGTCCCATAGCACACCTAAAAAAATGGTCGTCCTGGCTGGAACAAGCACACAAGCAAACCTTCTGATATGGGTAAGAACGACATCTCGATGTCGAACTGCCATATCGTGAGTCTGAGCTAGAATTAGCCAATCGTCTATGTAGTTTAGGATACGTATACCCTGCATACGAAGTGGTGCTAGTGCCGCTTCGACTACTTTGGTGAAGGTTCGAGGTGACAGAGCTAGGCCGAATGGAAGAACCCGATACTGGAACGCTTCGCCCCCGAAAGCGAACCTCAGGTACTTCCTGTGTTGGGGAAGGATGGATATATGGAAGTATGCGTCTTTCAGGTCTATTGTCACAAACCAGTCCTCGGACTGAATTTGTGACATCACGTTTTTGATGGTTAACATCCTGAACCTGAGGGCCCAGACGGACCGATTTAGATTTCTCAGATCTAATATGGGATGCAGTCCCCCATCCTTTTTGGGAACTATAAAATACCGGCTGTAAAACCCTGATTCTCTGTCGAGTGGGAGAACATGCTCTATCGCGCCTTTTTTTAATAGAGCCAGTGCTTCCTGTTCCATAACCAGAGGCTGTTCTGGCTTCCCTATGGTGGGTGTAACACCGTTGAAGTGAGGTGGCCGTGCACAAAACTGTATTTTGTAGCCGTGTTCCACCGTGAACAGGACCCACTGAGACACCATCGGCATGTGTTTCCACGCTGCCAAAAAATGTGCTAGGGGTACCAGCCTCTCGAGACTGGCCTCTGGTTGCTCTTGGACCCTCCAAAGAGGGGGTGGGGTCCCCAATGCCCTCAGACACTGAGGAATGCCCACCCCGGGGACAAAAATCCCTTTCTCCGCGGACCCTGGTTCAATGAGGGCGCCGAATGGCGCTCTCGATGTCCAGGGGGGGCCCTGGGAAGCCTGACTCCCAACACGTCAGGACTTCCTTTTAACCTTCGCCTTCCTGGAAATTACTATTTTCCTTGTTAGATTTTTTGAGGAAGGCTCAGGCTGAGAGCGTGCTCTCCAGGCCCTCTTTTCCTGAGGGGGAGCCCGAGACGCCACACTCTCCTTTTGTACCGCCCGATATGAGGAGCTGGTTGACGGCTGGGGCTGTCTTTTAGCAGCCCCCTGTCTTTTAGATCTTGGGGGGAGAAAGTCCCAGAGGATGCTAGAGCGTTTTTTCACTCGGTCAAAGGATTCGGCGACGCGATCGACGGCGTCACCGAAAAGCCCTGAGCTTGATATTGGAGCGTCCATAAAAATAGCTCTATCACTTTCTGACACCTCTGCTTGTGTCAGCCAGAGGTGCCGCTCTGTAGCCACCAGGGTTGCCATAGACCGCCCCAAACTAGAGGCCGCCTCTTTAGTAGCTTTTAAAGCTAAATCCGACGCTTCTCGAAGCTGTTCGGGTGTTGCTCCCCCACCATCTAAGCACTCTTTTATTAGGTCAGCCTGATATGCCTGCAACACTGACATAGTGTGCAGGCATCCGACAGACTGACCAGCCATTATGTATGCTTTGCCAACTAGACCAGATGTGACTCTTAATGGTCTAGATGACAAAGGAGGGACTCTTGCACATTTTAAATCTGGACGAAGATGACGTGCTAGATCCTCTTCTATTTTTTGGCATTTCTGTACATGCTTTTTCCCCCAGCCCACGAACTGCTGAATAAATAACCGTTTTTGGTGTCATTAAACGAGCTAAATATGGATTATTCCATGATTTAGAAACCGCATGATGTAGTTCGGGACAGAAGGGGAGGTCCCTCAGTGGAGGATCAACTCTGCTGGGTAATTCTCTCTCATCCAGCATTCCTGTCAGACGCAGCTGCTGCTGCTCACGTGCTGGCTGCCAGTCTATTACATCAAACCTGTCAGCAGCACGTGAAATCACCTCCACTAACTCCTCATATTTTACTGACCGGGGTGGCAGATCCCCCGACCCTCTTTGGCTTTGCTGCAGCGGCGCATCGGTTTCCTCGGAAACGGATGACGCCGCCCTCCCACGAGGCGCAGAAGAAACCGCAGAGCGTGCTTCTGACACTCCCGAGGGAGGATTAGATCTCGCGGATAAAGGAAGAGAAAGGACAGAGTCCGTCTCCATCTCGTCCGCTAAATCTAATTGGGAACCCCATGAACGGAGTCTACGCTCAGCCTCAGTACGAGCAGGACCCGAACCGCGAGGAGCGTGAGCCGCGGGAGTTTTATTAAAGAACTCCCTCCGACTACGCAGCACTTTGCGGGAGAGAGCATCACAGTGCACACAGTCAGCATTCTCAAATGCTGCCAGGGCATGCTCCTCTCCCAAACACTCTAAACACAAATCATGTGAGTCACCAGCCGTGATAAAACAGGGACATGGAGGCACACAGCGTTTAAAGTTTTTTTTCTGCCATATCCAAAACAAAAAAGCTAGTTTGTCAGTTTTTTTGTATTTTGTGTATGCAAAGTCAGTAATGAATGGTCACAGAGAGGGTGTTTTTTCACGTGCGTGCTTCTTGAAAGCAAAGAAGTTAACACTGAATGCTCAGTGCAGGCTTTTATACTGTCTGGTCTGACGACACCGCTTAATTACATTAGATTGATTTCACATGTGCTTCAAGACGCGTATAAAAAAGGTGTTCCCCTAGCGTTCTGGTTAGACGCAGTGTTGAAGTTCCCTAGAAGGGGAATTACAGATAAATTTTAATGCAGTTCGATCAATTTTTCTAACAGATAAACAGCTTTGTTAATAGTTAACATGCTTTTAGTTTCGTATTTTACACAAAACGCACAATTACATCCCGCCATACTCATAATTCTCTCTTCATATAGCTGTATATGCCTATTACATATCCATGATACACTGTGATATAGCCGGGCTCGGATCGTATCGCTTTCTCACTACAATCTATTCACCCCTGAGTTCGTTTCCATCAAGCCAAGACAACCTCATTCAGACAATCTCGGAGTGATTGTTTTGGCATGGATCTGAGCGCGATTGCTGGATTCACATATGCCAAATGAACCACGCTAACTGGGCAAACGAGACAGGTTCCGAAACAAAAGTCTAGGTGTGAAAGCACCCTAAAACAAATAACTTTGTTTAAACTATTATTTAAATAATTTAATATAATTTAGTAAAAGTAAATCGATTATAATTTGAGAGTTATTTATCTTAACCAGCTCAATTCTGATCTGTGTTACAAGTGCTTTTATACCTCCGTGTCTGATGTCATACGTATGGCTACATCCCACTAATTTCATTGGATTGATTTCACCTGTGCTTCAGGAGGTTATAAGAGAGAGACTGTATCCCACTGTGTCATTTAAAGAGTCTTGTTCCCTTCAGGGAACCATAGTTACATGCGTAACCTGAGATGTTTTCACTTAAGCTGCGGTCACACTTGACTTTTCTTCCCATAGACTTCTATTCATACACACGCGAATGCATCAGACCGGAAACGCAGGGTCATGCGTCAAGTTTCGCATGTTGCTGCGGTGCAAAGTTCAAGCTTGGTGAACTCTGACCTGTGAAATCCTATCACTTGACTGCGTGAGACCAATCGAGGATCAAAACACGACCTCACTGGACAGAAATTTGAAACATGGAGCAATCGCTTGCTTTTTTAAATGTCTAATAAGTTTTTTTAATCCCGCCCCTTTTCCATTGTGTTGAAAAGTTCAAGATTGGTGAACTCTGACCTGCGAAATTGCATCATATGCCTGCATGAGACCAATCGAAGATCAAGACATGACCTCTCTGGACAGAAGTTTAAAATATGGACCAATTGCTCGCTTTTTGAATGTCTAATTATCTTATTTAATCCCGCCCCTTTTCGCAGTGCCATACACCAAAATTTTGCATGCTCTAACTCTAGAGTGACCACGGCATTAAACCACTCAGAATTTATACGTGACCTGCATTCTGAAGTGAGCCCTAGGTTGTGATATCAATAGCAGGTTAAAATGGCCTACGATTAGTTTGATTTCCATATTTAAACCAGTCGTTTAACGTCAATTTTATTATATCCATTTGATGTGTTTTCAACAGCAGTTTCAAGTCAAGGTGTGTGACAAAGGACAAAGCGCTATTATGACTGATCGTGAAACTCAGGACAGTATGAGGAGAGAAGGGGAAACCTTTAGTATGGACAACCCGGGACTCAGTACAGAAAGTCCTCAGTCTTCAACCACAGGAAAAGCTGAAAGTGGTGAGTATATTATCAAAATTGTAATATGTAATAAAGTACCTTTTATTATTTAAACATTGTTTTAGGGATGTTAATTGAGATTGTGTGATGAATGTCATTAAATCCAGTTTAATGAAAGTTTTTAGCTTTTTTTAGGCTATATGCACAGAAGTGTTTTTTGCTAGTTTTAAACCTCATAAGGTTCATTTTAGGGCTACTGAGTGGCTCAGTAGTTAGTACTGTGGCCTCACAGCAAGAAGTTCGCTGGTTCCAGTTCTGGCTGGGTCAGTTGTCATTTCTGTGTGAAGTTTGCATGTTCTCCCCATGTTCCTCTTGGTGCTCCAGTTTCCCCCACAGTCCAAAGACATAAGGGACTAACCTGAAGGAAAATAATTGAATGAAGGTTCCTTTTACATAACTGATAATGTCCTTTAATTAAAATATAATCAGTTAAATAGACTTAAGCATTTATTTAGTTGTTCAATTATAAAACAAGATGAAAATCTGTTTAAACACAAGCCCCATCAGGAGCAGCGATATACATGTTTCAAAATACTGAACAAAGAAATGTTTATGAGTGTACTTACCTGATACTTCCCTGTTGAGATAGTACGAGCCATTCCATACCAGTCCCTCTGCCAGGGTGAGCACAGTGTGGTGTGGGGTGTAGGAGAAAGGTTGTGGAGTAGGGTGGAGTTTTAAATTGAGCAATATTATTTCTTTATTTGTAGAAAGAAGCATTAGCCAATTGCACCTAATCTCCTATATTATTCTATCTTCTATATATCTTTTATAATATTTCTTTTGTGTTTTGCAGAATATGATTTTTGGGGGATTTTTTCACTGTGCACTATAAATAAAGACACTTTGCACCATAGAGCTAATACAACTTCACCATTCTTGAAGATTTGTGAGGTTTGAGACCTAAAAGAAAATTGTCCCCATAACATACAGCCTGCAAGTGGAGACAATTTTCTCTAGATTATGAAGTGTTCCTTACCCATAGCCCTGTGTGCTATATTGCTCTGCTACAAAATTCTAGGTAAACCCCAGGGAGTTCCTGAAAGTCTCCCAATACCAGTCAGGTGCTTGGCCCATTATATATTTGCTGTATGCTTTCTTGGTCAGCCTCCATTTTGGGCATCTGTGCCTTTTATGCCTAGTTCACACTACAGGACTTTAAGGCTGAATTGATCTTGATTTGCAAGTTAATAAGCTTGCCAACAGATCAGGCTGTGATCGGGGGGAAATCTGTGAGCGTTTGTTGCCCAGCTGCCTTTCTGTGTAAACTACCAAACGACACATTAAACTTGCTGACCATTCAGCTCTTTCTGATGCCTCCGCCCTCAACATTTTATTGGCTGTGGTTTAGGGGCTGGACATAGCAGGTGAAAAGGTTGTAGTCAGATCATGTAGGCTGTTTCTCAATATGCGTTCTTCAGCATTCTTGCGTCCTCATGTTCTTGTGTAACGCCATCATCAACCTTTAAAGTTCAGTTCCAAAACTCAAGACCAAGACTCAAGTTCCCAGATGTGTTCTTGATATCTAGGTTGCATTGATGCAGACTTGAGCGCAAAACTTGAGCAGTCGCAGAAGTCATGGCGGCTGAATAAAGGAGGTGGGAAGCACATAATTTTAATATAGATTTATTATTAAAGTTCGGAGATATAACTTATTTGTCTCAGGAGTTTCCTAAATGAAACAGTGAAAGTAAACATTACCATGAACATCTTTAAAATGGCATAAACACATTAAGGGTGATTTATCACAGGACGTGTTCTCTGTTCTTGCGGTCCCCCGAGTTCGTTCTTTTGAGGTAACTTGGCAAGACTAGTCTCCACAAGAACGCGAGTATGTTTTCTGCATTCTTGGAATTGAGAAACAGCCATAGTGTTTTAAAGACACAAAGTCAAGTCAAGTGGTCTGAATGGCAAAGCAAAGTGCTGATGTTTAAAATCATTTAGTGTGAACTAGACTTTAGAAGTAGTTCACTCAGGATAACCCCACTTTGTTTAATAAGCCATGGGGAGTTTCCCCTCCTTGCAGATTGCACTCATAAACTAGATGACTAGGAAAGTTACCAAATTTTAGTTTTAATGCCACTGCAGTGTCCACCAAAATGATATTTTGCTATGTTGACATGCTTGAGTATAAAAATAGAGCTGGCACTTACAATTATTTTTATAATTCTTAGTCCCTTCATTCAGCAGTGGTCGCCACAACGGAATGAACCGCCAACCTATCCAGCATATGTTTTATGCAGCGGATGCCCTTCCAGCTGCAACCTAGCACTGGGAAATACACTCCCACATACACTACGGGCTATTTAGTTTATTCAATTCCCCTATAGCACATGTGTTTAAACTGTAGCAGAAACGGGAACACCTGGAGGAAACCCACACCAACACGGGGAGAACATGCAAACTCCACACAGAAATGCCAACTGCACCAGCGGGGACTCAACCAGTGATCTTCTTGCTGTGAGGCGACAGTGCTAACCACTGAGCCACTGTGTTGCTCCAAAAACGATATTTAAAATGTAAAACTAATATAATATAAAATAAGTTGTTTACAAATACTGATGTCAACTAATCTGTCTGGCAGTCGCTGGAATCACCCAGTTCACCAGGACCCACACACACCTGTTCCCAATCACCAGATTACTAATCACCATCACCTGCGCAGAGACACACACACTAAAAAGAGCACCTACGTTCACTTTTCCACTGTCGGTCCTTATACTTACACCCTGAGCTTCACCCAATTCATGCTCCAGCGTTTCTCCTGCTCCAGTGTCTCAGCAATTTAGCCTGGCTCTTCATCTTCATGGATTCCCATTTGTGTGTCGTGTGTCTGCAACGGATTTCATCATCTCCTCCATAAACTCTCAACCACAAGCAAAGACTTTGAATTATTGTTGTTATCAATAAACTGTGCTGATTTCCATACCTCTGTGTCAAGTCCCCAGTGTATTGTGACAGAAGGACCAACCAAAGACAGATATCGGGATGGATCACACACGACACTCTCACTGAGTGGGTCAATGCACTCAAGGCTTCACTCCTCCCCGCATTACAACCCCCAGCGACTAGAATATCTCCTGTCCATCCTGGAGCGCAGAGCAATGGAGGACTATGTGCCTGAGTGCTCCAACAAGGATTCGCTCTACCATCCACCTCACCGGCAACTTCGAGCTTCTTCATCTTGGGTAAGAAGAATGGAGGTCTGCGTCCCTGTATTGATTATTGTGCTTTAAACTCCCAACTTATTCCCAAGTCATATCCTCTTCCCCTGGTTCCAGCAGCTCTGGAGGAACTACGTGGATCTGAGGAGTGCTTATAACCTGGTTAGTATCTGAGCAAGAGACGAATAGAAGGCGGCACTCGTCACTCCGGCCGGCCACTATTAATGCCAGGTGAAGCCCTACGGCCTTTCCATCCCACCAGCCATCTTCCAAACGTTCATGAACGAGGTTCTCCAAAGGTTTCTCCACCGTTTTTTGATTGTTTACATTGATATCCTCATATACTCCAGGGATTGATCAGAACATCGCCACAATGTCACCCAATTTCTCCAGTGCCTCAGACAGCACCAGCTGTTCTTGAAATTAGACAAATGTGAGTTCCAACGACCATCTGTGCAGTTCTTCAAATACATCATCTTCTTCAAAGGCATTTAGATGGACCAGGGGAAAGTGCAAGCCATCTGTGAGTGGAAACAACCTCTAACATTAAAAGAACTCCAATGCTTCCTACAGTAGGTTTTGCTATCTTCCATCGTAGATTTATCCAAGGTTACAGCTCTATTTCTGCTCCCCTGACCTCCCTCCTTTACGGCAAACCCAAGTACCTGTTCTGGGACAAGCTGGCTCATGAAGCCTTTAAGAAGTTGAAAGCCTCTCTACAGCTCCTTTTTTAAAACATGCTGACCCCCACAGTCCCATTGTCTCTGCTGTCTGGTGAGTCTCTATACCTCCATCCTTGCGCTTTCTTCTCTAAAAAGTTGTCCTCGGCGGAGCAAAATATGACATCGGGAACAGTGAGCTTCTTGCCAACAAGGTCACTCTAAAGAAGTGGTGGCATTGGATGGAGGGTGCGGAACATCAGTTTACAGTTATCACCGTTCATTAGTACCTCCGAAAGGCTAAAAGGCTGAAATCCCGGCAGGCCAGATGGGCCATATTCTATACCCGATTTTGTTACTCCGTTATGTATCGACCAGGTACCATGAATGGCAAGGCTGATGCCCTCTCCTGTATATATATACCCCAGACAGCCCTTCCGAACCAGAGCACATTATCCCTCCAGCCTTCATCGTCAGTCCCATACACTGGATGGAGGAGGAACTCCGTGCCGCCACCATTAATGAGACTGCTATGTTCAATCCTCCCTGCAGAAAAACCTTCTGAGCATTATACATCATCTTCTGGGCTCTGGACATCCAGGCAGCAGGAGGACCCTCTCGCTCATCCAAGCCCTTTACTGGTTGCCCAGTACACCGTTCCAGTGCATGCTCGGTTACTAACTACCCCTGTTTCCATAGACAGAGAAACCATCAGACGTTCCAGCCATAAGCCACTGGTTCTGGGTGAGCGCGAGAGTGTGAGACTCCGCTCATATTCATCTCCAGAGAGTGGTAAGACAGAACAAGCGGTTCAGAGATGCCCGACGATCCCACACACCTTGTTACCAAATAGGATACTTGGTATGCCTGTTCACCCGAGATCTGCGAATCAGTCTGCCTTGTCATAAGCTAAGTCCCTGCTACATTGGTCCTTTCAAGATCCTGAGGCAGATTAACAATGTTACGTATCAGCTCCAACCTCCACCTAGGTATAGAATTTCTCCCACATTCCACGTATCACTCTTAAAACCTTCATCTCCCACCACAGAACCTTCTGGAGCTGATGTGGTGTCCCCTCCCCCGACATCCTGGACCCAAACCAATTCACACCATAAGGGAGATCCTGGATTTCCAACGCCAGGGTAACCTACTGGAATACCTGATCGACTGGGAGGGGTACGGCCCGGGGAATGATCCTGGGTGCCCAAAGCAGATGTCCTGGATTGATCTCTTCTGGCCCACCCAGACCGGCTGGCCCCTAGAAGTCATGGAAGGGGCTGGTTTAGGGCATCAGGAGACGCCCCTGGAAGAGAGGGGTAATGTCAGGCAGTCTCTGTAATCCAAGTCACCAGGACTCACACACCTGTTCCCAGTAACCCGATTACTAATCACATCACCTGCGCACAGACACACACATACACACTATAAAGAGCACCACCGTTCACTCTTCCACTATTGGACTTAATACTTACACCCTGAGCTTCACCCAATTCCGTGCTCCAGCGTTTCTCCTGTTCCAGCATCTCTGCGATTTTTCCCCTGGCTCTTCATCTTCCTGGATTCTGATTTGTGTGTCGTGGGTCTGCAACAGATTTCCCCATCTCTTCCATGAACTCGCAACAACAAGCTAAGACTTTGAATTATTGTTGCTATCAATAAACTGTGCTAATTTCCATACCTCTGTGTCAAGTCCCCAGTGTGTTGTGACATTATTTGACATCAATTATACCAACGAATTGTGGCAGCCCTGTTAAATAAACATTGGTTTGTTGTTCATTAAAATATGTATGACAATTTAGAGGTGATTTGAATTGACTAATTATGGTTGAAAGTAGGCGTGCAGAGGTCAGTATATGAGACTTTTCGCTGAAGGTTTTACACATCTCAGTTTTTGTTTCTCTACATTATTATTATACTGTTTCAATGATTACTGTATGTAATTATTGTTATTAATATTTATTATTATGGGCGATGCAGTGGGTAGCACGTTCGCCTCACAGCAAGACAGTCGCTGGTTCGAGCCTCGGCTCGGCTGGCATTTCTGTGTGGAGTTTGCATGTTCTCACCGTGTTGGCGTGGGTTTCCTCCAGGTGCTCCAGTTTCCCCCACGAGTCCAAAGACCTGTGGTATAGGTAAATTGGGTAGGCTAAACTGTCTGTAGTGTATGTGTGTATGGGTGTTTCCCAGTGATGTGTTGCGCGTGGAAGGGCATCCGCTGCGTAAAACATATGCTGGATAAGTTGGCAGTTCAGTCCGCTGTGGCGACCCAGGATTAATAAAGGGACTAAGCCAAAAGAAAATGAATGAAATGTATTGTTATATTCAACCTCTCAACCTAAAATGAAAGACATTGATAGATAAAATGTTTATAGGTAGTACAGTTTTCCCCTTTAAACAGGGGAAACTCATCGTTTCCATAATGTATTAATATTAGAAAGTAATTATTGTTGTTTTTTAAACCAGCAGAGAAACCATCAAGAGAAAACTCAAAAAGCAACCCCGCACAGAAGGGCCAAAGCTGCGAAAAGTCCTTAAGTGTTGCCCATGAAATAAAGAACAACTGGAGTAGTAAAATAGCAGATGGCAGCAATGAAACCTTGCCCATCTTTAAACTCCAGCTGGAGAAAACATGGAAGAACAGTGATGGATTCTGCAGAAGATGCACATTTGGGAAAAACAGCACAAAAGAGAACAAAACTATTATGATGATCGGAGCCACTGGTTCAGGAAAAACCACCCTCATTAACAGCATGATCAACTACATTCTGGGAGTGAATTGGGAAGATGATTTCCGGTTTGTGCTGATAGATGAAGGACAGCAGAAATCCCAGGCTGAAAGTCAGACATCAGAGATCACAGCATATCAGATTAATCACATGGATGGTTTCCGGGTTCCATATTCTCTGACCATTGTGGACACACCAGGCTTTGGAGACACCCGAGGAATTAAACAAGACCAGAAAATCACAGGTCAGATCCTGGAGTTCTTCTCTGCCCCTGGAGGAATCGACTGCATTGATGCTGTGTGTTTTGTAGTTCAGGCTTCTCTTGCCCGTCTGACGCACACACAGAAATATGTCTTTGACTCCATTCTCTCCATATTTGGGAAAGACATTGCTGAAAACATCCTGATGATGGTCACCTTTGCAGATGGGAAAAAACCTCCAGTTCTGGAGGCCATCATAAAATCTGAGATTCCCTGTTCTACAGATGAGTCTGGAAAGCCACTTCAATTCAAGTTCAACAACTCTGCTGTGTTTGCAAACAATAACAAATCTACAGAGGACGAGGACTCCGATTGTGAAAACTTTGACCAAATGTTCTGGAAGCTGGGATTTTCTAGCATGAACAAGTTCTTCACATCCCTCAGCAAGATGGAAACCAAGAGCTTAACTCTGACACGAGAGGTCCTGAAAGAGAGAAAGCAGCTCGAGGTTCTTGTGGAAGGCCTACAGCCCCAGATCAATGCTGGTCTGACAAAACTGGATGAAATTAGGAAGACAAGAGCTGCTCTGGAACAAAACAAGGCTAAGATGGAGGCAAATAAGGATTTTGAATATGAATTAGAAGTAACTGTTCCAAAACAGATAGAAAACACCAGTAACTACTACTTGACCAACTGTCAAAAGTGTAACTTCACATGTCATGATTCATGTATAATTCCAAATGACAGTGATAAACATGGGTGCTGTGCCATGAAAGATGGAAATTGTACGGTCTGTCCTGGAAAGTGTGTCTGGAATGTTCACTTCAATCAGAAATATAAATGGGATTATGTCACGGAAAAGAGAAAGGAAACCTATCATGATCTGAAAGAGCGATATAAGGAAGCATACGGAGAGGTCATGACCAAAGAAAAGATCTTTGAAAAGCTTGAATATGAGCTTGAGGTTGTCCAGGATATTGTCACTGGACTAATTAAGGACTCTCAGAAGTCATTGGAGCGTCTGCAGGAAATCGCCCTCAAGCCCAATCCTCTGTCCACCCCTGACTACATCGATCTGATGATTGAGTCTGAGAAACAAGAAGCCAAGCCTGGATTTACAGATCGCATTCAGTCTTTAATGGAGGTCAAAGTGAAGGCAGAGATCATCAGTAAAGTTTCCACAGGAGGAGCAGTTCCTGAGGATTTGAAGAAATATAAACCTGAAACAAGCAGAAATAAACCTGAAAGAAGCAGAATTATATCATTTAGTCCATTCATCCTCTTTAGAAAAGGATTCAATTTTTTAAAGGGATAGTCAACACTGACAACAAGCACATTTGAATAAGCATTAACGATAAGCATTTTCCATCATGCTAACTAAGGAACTACATCAATGATCTCTATTATCTTGCTTAATTTCCTTTTCGCCAATTTAATCAATGTACAAGGTGTCTTATTTGCTTTATTAGCAATTATTTCAAATATTAATCAGGTGCAATTATGCTAATTCAAAAGAGTAACTACATGATCAGTTGAGAATCAGTCTTATCCTAACAAGCTAATGCAAATCTATCAGCTGTATTTTTGCAGCAAAAGATGCACATTCTGGCCAACGGTATGAGAAAGTCTTACATCCATTTTGCAGCAAAGATACACATGTTGATTATTAGCGTAAAACATACTTCTATCACACAAAGGTTTTGTTAACAGTGTCATTTTACCTTTTATACCTGAGGCGAGAGTAACTTCTTTCATAACTTTCACACGTGTGTAGTGGTGTAGTATTATAACAGTGGTGTTATACCTGGAAATGCTTATCCCTAAATAATAATCAATTATTTTGATGAACGTTTAACTTACTGTACACATCTCACTCAGAGATCATCTGTAAACTACTGAACTCTCCTGATATCTGGAGGAAAATATGAACATCCAACACAATCTCATGGCAATTCGTAACTTTTCGATTTAGTGGCTAATTCGCATGAATTCGTACGATCTAATTCGCACAATTTAGTACGATTTGCTCATCACCCAATGACGGTTGGGATTAGGGGTGGGGTTGGGTACCACGCCTCCTTTTTAAAATCGTACATTTTCGTACGACTGAACTCATACGAATTAGCCACTAAACCGACAAAACGTAAACTACTTACGTTTCCTCGTGAGATCAGGCTGGAACATCCAGATCTGAGAGCAATCTTACTTTTCAGAGGTTTTAAAAATGATCGTCTGGATGTATTGTGGTGCAGAAGTGTTTGTTTCATAGCAGGCAAACCTATTGTCCATCCCTGAGCTGCAGATACTGTAAACCAGGGGTCACCAACCTCGGTCCTGGAGGGCCGGTGTCCCTGCAGGATTTAGCTCCAACTTGCCTCAACACACCTGCCTGGATGTTTCAAGTACACCTAGTAAGACCTTGATTAGCTTGTTCAGGTGTGTTTGATTAGGGTTGGAGCTAAAATCTGCAGGACACCGGCCCTCCAGGAACAAGTTTGGTGACCACTGCTGTAAACTAAAACAGTTGACTATGAAACGATTACTTAATATTACATGAACTGAATATATTCTTTATGATACAGATGACGTCAGTGCTGTTGTCTCTTCATATTCTAAACAAAGTTAAATAAATAAATAAAAATGCAGAGTTCGCCAAATCGTAACGTTTTACAGTATAAATAAATACATTTAAACAAGATATAATGTATTTGGGATTTTATTATGCTGAGAAATTATTCTCTATATTTCTCAAATCACAACTGAAGATATTCTGAAGATAAAATAATTGAAAACACAGGAAATATACCACATACACACAAGAATCTGAAGATTATTGTAGTAAGCTTTGCATTTCTTTAAGGGGTTCAAGAGGTTTTGGTTTTTGTTGTTTGTTTTTCATTTATATCTTATTTCTCATTAATAATCACTGAATCATTTACAATTAATAGTAGTTTATTGGTTTTAATCCTTCATGTATTGCTAATCTTTTATTATAATGTTAACATTTAATCGTCTATTAATTAGTATTATTATTTCATATTTAGTCTTATGATTGTGGTGTGTCGTGTAATGTTTTCTCCACTCATGTGAGATCAGAGGTAATACCTCACATTCAGTGTTTTATGGGATGTTGTGAACAGTTTGATATAATGATTGTTATAGTTGTGTTGGTCTGATTGAGTATGAGAACACACTGAAATGCGACATGTATAATGTGATTAAGTTTTCAATAAAAGCCTGTTCATTTATTATCATCAGTTCGTCTCCCGTTTCGGCTCTTTATATCCTCAGTGAACCTCTAATACTGACAGAAGACAGTTTAGGACAGGGGTCACCAATCTCGGTCCTGAAGGGCCGGTGTCCCTGCAGGTTTTAGCTCCAACTTGCCTCAACACACCTGGCTGGGTGTTTCAAGTATACCTAGTAAGACCTTGATTAGCTTGTTCAGGTGTGTTTGATTAGGGTTGAAGCTAAAATCTGCAGCACACCGGCCCTCCAGGAATAAGTTTGGTGACCCCTGGTTTAGGAGAATTATAGAGGAACTTTTATTATGTAATCATCATAGAATCTGCCACTATTAAAATATAGATTACTATTACAATACACTGTTAAAACTTATAGAAATACCTATATTCAAGTGATGCAGAAGAGACACGCAGACATGCAGGGCCTTATAATTGAGGGCCTTACAATTGAAGCACATGTGTCTAAGTAAGAACATTCAGACAGAGCGCATGCAATACATTTAGACACTGTATATATTGACCAAGACATAAACAACCCTCGCCAAAATAGCATACATAAAGAGAATCGTTTAGAAAGTATGGGAACAACATGATCATATGCAAACACATGAATGTAAACACATGCTATATGTAAAAACAGAAAAACATTCAATTAAAAATCTAGGATCCTATTGGAGCCGGGAATAAGGTGGTGTTACATCATATCTCATGATACCTACGGATAAGAAACTGTATATAAACTGTGGGATTTTGGACATTGGGGAGGGAGAGAGCTCGATGGACCATCTCTGCTGGAACAATAAACTGCTTCAACTTGAGAACTTCGAAGACCTCAGCCTCTTTTTTGAAACCTGGAAGATGCTTGAGATCCAGCGCAACTTTCCACCACAACAGTTGTCCACAACGATTACGTTGTCAAGACTTGTATTGTTTCAGCTCGTTTAAAGAAGTCATTTGAACAAACAACAAGCATCATTTTTCAAGTGTTCTGACTACAAGTGTCTTGCAGTTTTGTGAATAAGGTTGAGATGGTGAACATGAACCTGAATGTCCTGGAGATTTGCACTCAGACACTGTTAGTAATGACAAAATCATGGCACAAAGAGTCAAAAGATAAAATAGTATTGTCACGATCACCAGCGATCTAACACTCATAGATCGCTGGAGAAGAGTCACATTCACATGGACTACAATCCTGTCTCCATATGAACTACAAGTCCCGTCATGCACCACACTCACACACCTGCTCCAAGTTAAATTCACCTTCATTTGTATAGCGCTTTTACAATGTAGATTGTGCTAAAGCAGCTTCACAAAGAAGATCATAGTAAATTGAAACAGTGTCAGTTCAGTTTAGCTCGGTTCAGTGTGGTTTAATAATCACTACTGAGAGTCAAAAAACTGAAGAGCAAATCTATCGATGCGCAGATCTACAGATCCCAAACCACGCAAGCCAGTGGCGACAGCGGCGAGGAAAAACCTCGAGAGAAACCAGGCTCAAGTCTCCTTTGATTACTCTCACACGGCTGGGAGCTGCTCATGAACTGATTAGATGGACTTTATAAACAGCACACACATACACACACTTCAGTGCTGAGTCTTGTAAACAGTTTTGTGAACATTACAACGCATTTCCCTTGCCTTGTCAGTTTTGACCCTCGCTTTGTTTTACTGTTTATTCCTGTCTACTTCCTGCCTTCTGACCACTCGCCTAATATTTGACTACGACTCTGGATTTTCCTGTGTACATCTATTTGCCCCTGTTTTGAAATTTCGCTTGCCTGACCTTTTTCTGTTTAATAAACCCTGCATTTGGATCCGTACCTCTGTTGTCAGTGCCCACTTCACATAACAAGTATATATTATATTATTTCATACCTGTTCTTAAAATATCTGAGATGCTTTTGCAGCAGTTGGAGATGGATCTGTATTTAATTAAAGATCTGGGTTAATAGTCAATGTTTATTTCTATAGCGCTTTTACAATGTAGATTGTGTCAAAGCAGCTTGAAGATCTAGTAAAGTCCAGATTTCAGAGCTGAGGTTTAGTTTAGTTCAGGTCAGTGGGGTTTAAATTTCACTGCTGAAAGTCCAAACACTGAAGTGCAAATCCATCGATTTGCAGCTCCACAAGTCACGATTCGAGCAAGCCTGTGGTGACAGTGGCGAGGATAAAGATAATAAAAAAGGCAAAACATTTGTGCTGGGTAGATTTATAAAAAACAAAAAAAAAAACTAAATTAAATTGATTTTATATTTCTACACTTTAAAAACGCTGTTTTTTTAACAAAACATTGGGTCATATATGGAGAAACCCAGCGGTTGTGTTAAATAGTGTCCTTTAAATTTAATACACATCAACAACAATATTGGGTTTGTCTATATTTGATCCAACGTTTATCATTCTATTCCACTATCATCACATTAATGTGTTTTTCCCGTATTTCTCCCACATTTCCCTACTGAAAAATCCACCTTAAACCAGCCTAGGCTGGTTGGCTGGTTTTAGCTGGTTGACCAGCCTGGTTTTAGAGGGGTTTTGGCCATTTCCAGGCTGGTTTCCAGCCATTTCCAGCCTGGTCTTAGCTGGTCAGGCTGGGAGATGACCGGCTAAAACCAGCTTGACCAGCCTAGGCAGGCTGGGAGCCCAGTCAAAACCAGCTATGTCCAGTTTAAACCTGGCTGGTCAGGCTGGTTTTAGCTGGTCATTTTCCAGCCTGACCAGCTAAGACCAGTCTGGAAATGGCCAAAACCCCTCTAAAACCAGGCTGGTCAACCAGCTAAAACCAGCCAACCAGCCTAGGCTGGTTTTAGCTGGATTTTTCAGCAGGGTTGTAATCTTTCTTTGAAGGATGGCAATTAACATCATCAAAGAGTAGACCCTCCTTATGTAACAGAGTTAAAATAATGTTTAAATTCATGGTTCAATTGGAAACACTCACCATTGGTTTTTGCATTACCTGCTATCGCGTCCATCACAGTAGAGGGCGGTGCTACGTAATTTACCAGCAGTTCCTTTCTTCCTTTACCACGGGGAGCTCTCGAGAACCACCTGATCTCGTACTCCCCGCATATGCTCTATGGACCAGGCGGGAGCCCTGGGCTCACCTATCTCCGAGCTCAGGGTTCTCTCCCGGGACAGCATGCCAAACCTGCTAACAGTTGTCAAACAATATCTAAGTGTGAACTCTTGAAACTCTGTTTATTTCACATTAAGACACTAATATCATCAGAGCTGCAAACGAACTAAATCTAGGGTGCTGTGTTTGTCTCAGGTATGTTTAATGACTTTTTTTGTGATGTTCTCTGATGTGTTAGCAGTAGCACACGTGCTACATATTGCGTGCCGAGTTATGTGTTTTGTTTATGAGTTGTATTTTTCCTGTTCTGTCGTTCTTTTTAATTTTCTTTTCGGCGTAGTCCCTTTATTAATCTGGGGTCGCCACAGCGGAATGAACCGCCCGTTCCTTTTCCAAAAATGCTAATTATTGGTCACTTGAGTTTACTGTTTCACTTGAGTTTACTGTGTTGAAATAATGTTATTCTGATGAGAAATGAAAAGAGGCAGTTTTATTTTAATGTATGTTTTATTTACATTTATAACCGCCATATATCACAATGTATAAGTTAAGAGGAAATGTAATTTAACAGCAGTCCCGAAAGGTCTCTCTGCTGCCACTAATATCATCCGAGCTGCAAACGAACTAAATCTATGGTGCTGTGTTTGTCTCAGGACAATAAAAAGAGCTTGAGTGACCATACCTACATACCTGTCAACCCTCTAGTTCAGGGGTCACCAATCTCGGTCCTGGAGGGCCGGTGTCCCTCCAGGGTTTAGCTCCAACTTGCCTCAAAACACCTGCCTGGGTGTTTCAAGTATACCTAGTAAGACCTTGATTAGCTTGTTCAGGTGTGTTTGATTAGAGTTGGAGCTAAAATCTGCAGGACACCGGCCCTCCAGGAACAAGTTTGGTGACCCCTGCTCTAGTTTTTCCTGGGAATCCTGGGATATTTTACAGTTCTGTCGCGCTATCATCCCGTAAAAGTATTTTCCCGTATTTTCAGTCTTTCTCTGAAGGGTGGCAAATAAACATTAAAGAACCGAGCCTCCCTATACGCAACCCATACCGCCGAACCACCAGGGGCCGCTCCTTGCTCTTAAATGTGAGTCTGTTCTGTGCTTTTGCTTTGTTTTGGCATGATAACACTTTGAAAGAAATATAAAAACCGCGGGATTCCCTTTCCTTTTTATTACAGGTGCCATCTCCCCTTTATATGCAATTCTCAAAACAGTCCCAAACGGATTCTGTACACGCGATTTGAAGCGGAGCGAAAGTCTGGGTTTTGGGTGCGTGTTTGAACAGACATAGACACACAATTGATAATAATAACATCTAAAGATGTCGATCTTGGCGGGGTTTTTTCAAACACAACTAATTTCGTCCTAAATGATCATAAAAAGTTAGCATTTTTAAAGTGACATCTCTGTTATTTAATGTGATGGCAAGAAAAAAATATTAAATAAATAAGAGATTCATTCGTCATGTCAGTTATACAGTGAAGAAACGGCTAATGAGATTTGACAGCTTGATTCTATTTCATTATAAGAGCTTTTAATTTTAATAAGCTGAACTGTTTGCTAATGTATTTGCTGCTAATGTATATTATTTAATTTTTCTTATGTAAATAATAATAATAAAACATATTACTGACCATTCAACTGTTTATTTACGATCAAACAGCTCCAAATAAACATATTTAGTAATTTAGGGATTTTTACAACCCATGCTCATTCTGAGAACGTAGTCCCGTGGACGTTTCTGGAGACCGCGAAATACGTAGCCGGGGGTACGTACGGCTGCATTTCATTTTTTTAAGCGATTGCTGCGGGGCGGTGTGGCGGCGTTCCTTTCGGCGCTTGCCAGCCGGTCAGCCGGCCGCTCGCCACCGTGTGGAGGGCTTTCCCGCTGCAACCAGTTTGTCCGGTTAGCTCTTCATGTACTTTGGCGGACTCGAGGCGCAGAGAGGGGCTAACCACGATGACGATGACGACCGGGTTCGAGTCCGGGGAAGAGCGGTTCCAGAAATCAGGTAAGAAAACAAAAACAAAATCCAAAAAATTAAGCGAACAAGTTCATCACAGGGTGAGAATGTGGTCAAAATCCGAAAACGTGGTAAAAATCAGACGAGGGCTTTTCTTTTTCTGGACGGCTTTTGTGAATCGTCGTTGGTTGGGTTTAGGGACAGAGGAGGGTGGGTCAGCCGATTGACCGGTCGCACGGTCAATCATTCTGTCATCCAGGCAGAAAGGCGGAAGGTCGTTCGACAGCAGCCACTAGCGGGTTTACGCGAGAACGGCGCGGGAAAAAGCGCGCACAGCGGCCTCTCACGGATTCACGAAAACAAAAACTGCAAAAATACGTACCTCCCGGGACGTATTTTACGGTCTCCAGAAACGTCCCCGGGACTACGTTCTCAGAATGAGCCTGGGTTGGATTTTTAAGGGGGGGGGCGGGGTGGTGTCGGGGGAATCCCTTATTTATACATCCCAATGTTGACAGGTATGTCCCTACCTGACTCGCAGTATTCTTCAGCATCCCAGCGCCTACACAGTCACACTTATACACGTAATACCGCTGAACCACCAGGGGGCGCCCTTTGCTCCTAAATGTGAAGGGCAGTTCAGGAGAATTATGATTTAATTTTATTTAGACTTGAAAGCATTTTGAAATGAATATAAAACAGCGGCTTTCATCTCTTTACATTACAGCCATGCATTGTTGCGCTTCCTATGCAACCCTCAAATCAGTCAATTCTCAATGACTGACTATCAGACGCGCTCCATAGAGATTAAGAGACGCCATTTTGGGCATGCGATGTGAAGAAGAGTGAATTGGATAATTCCGGGTGTTTAAATAGACAAATGCACATAATACGTAAACATGTCCATCTCGTTTTATTTTCATATATTGTCTTAAATAAGCATTACAGTTATAGATATATGCATTTTTAGTCACGACAAAATTTACAAACTTAATTTATTGGAAAAAATATTGTTCATATTGCTGAGCGTCAAAGTTCAGAGTCGGTACAATCCACCTAACTCCCTGTCACTGCTGTGGAAACACGTGTTCGGTCTAGCTCAGCTCGTCTGGATCTGATGTCATAAAGCAGAACGACAACAGCAGCTGCAGCGGCCACGCCCACCAGCGCAGCGGCGACCAATCGAATCACAGCTTCTACAGTCCGACAACCTCTCACTGAGGGATAAACACATGAAACTCAGATCAGCTCAGGGGATAAATGCTAACAACATCACGAATAATCACTAATATGAGTGCAGGTTCACCTGAACAGAGCTGACTAGTGTCCAGATGTTGAGTCTGGACAGCGAAGGAGTTGTTGAGCACACAGCTGTAGGTGTTTTCATCCTGATAATCCACCGCCAGAGGCAGAGAGAGACTGATGCTGAAGTCAGACACACTGATGCTGGATAATAGACTGCTTCCTTTAAACCAGGAGAGAGTCACAGAGCTCACGTTCACCGCTGAACACAGCACTGAACCATACTGTGATGAAGATGGAAGACACTGACTGAAGATGACAGGAACTGGCAGACAAGCTGGAAAACACAGAACAATGAGGATGAATGAATATGTTGAGGAAAACACATTCCCAAAAACAAGATTAGTTTGAGTCTAATAGAGAAAGTTTACAAATTTTTAACAACCACAGAGAGTCGGGACCTAGGTTTAACGTCTCATCTGAAAGACGGCCATACCTGCCAACACTCCCGTTTTCCCGGGAGTCTCTCGTATTTCAGATCCGTCTGCCATATTGTTCTGTCTCCCAGGAAACTCACGGAATTTGCACCATATTTCAAAGGAGATATAAATAGAAAATAAGCATATCTGTAGGGCTTAATCCTTATATCACGAAGAGCGCCTAGCTTTCCATTGAACTAAAGTATATTTGACACAGTGGTGCGCGGAAAACCACCTCTCACTCAACATCAGCAAAACCAAGGAGCTGGTGGTGGATTTCAAGAGAGAGAAGAAAGAACACACTCCCATCACCATCAACGGGACACCAGTGGAGAGAGTCAGTGCTTTCAAGTTTCTTGGGGTACACGTCGCTGAGGATCTGACATGGACTGCTCACACAGACGCAGTGCTGAGGAACGTGTTATTGCAAAACAAGTCGAAGATTTCATTGCAGCGATTACATGGCAGGGTATTCTGCTGGATTTTGTATAAGTGCGGTGGTGTTTGTATCTGATTTTTATACAACACATTAACATATTGAACACATAGCTAGGCCTGTAAATAATCTGTATTCGTGCTGTCAAACGAATCATCGCGTTCAAATAAAGTTTGTACACATGAATGAATTGAATAAATGTATATTACGTGCTGCCTTTTCCATTTTTCAGCCATTTTTTTTTTTACTTTGCCGCATTTAGAGCAAAAACTTTTGAAAGTCTATAAAAGCTGTTCGGCATTTCTTATTTTGGCCAATTTAAACAATTATAAACAACAAAAAACAGAAACATTTTGATGTTCTGATAGCGATTCCTGTGCCGAAGAATCACTTCCTGCCCTCCATCTGAGTTTGGGGCGTCATCAATGATGTCATGTGAAAACAACCTATTTAAGTGATGTTTTGTAAACAAATTTCGGGAGGAGCATGCGCGGAAGTTTCAGTATCAAATACGTCATTGACAATTATTCCAATATCCAATCAGTTCTTGACCAAACCCCTATATATATACCAAAGCTGTCTTACCTGCAGCATCTCACGACTTTAGCATCCCTCCACCACCCCAGCATCTCACCTCTTAAGCATTACATTCCCAGGGGGAGCGTTCTGGGGCCGGGCTAGATACTACTTCGCTCGAATCCCAACTCCTCTCTGTTTCCTGATAAGGGGATTAACGCGAGTTGGGGTGTCTCCCCGAGCTCAGAGCCCTCTCCCCAGACAGCACGCCAAATACGCCTTATTCTGAAACGATTACAAGTGTGAACTCGTGAAGCATCACGAAGAATTATCCTATCTAGTTATTCAGTGCTTGATCTTTGCCTTGTTTTCCATTGTTGATTCTTTGCCGCCTGTACCGACCACTTGCCTGTCGTTGACTACGATGTTGGGTTACGTCTATGCTACTGTTTGCTCCTGTGTTTGACCATCGCCTGCACAACTAAACTTCGTTAACAAAACCTCCACATGGATTCTCACCTACGTTGTCACCCGACTCCATTTTAAACAGTCTATGTTCATTCATTCATTTTCTTTTTTGCTTACTCCCTTTATTAATCAGGGGTCGCCACAGTGGAAGGAACCACCAACTTATCCAGCATATGTTTTTACGCAGCGGATGCCCTTCCAGCTGCAACCCATCTCTGAGAAACATCCATACACACTCATACACTACAGACAATTTAGCTTACCCAATTCACCTATAGCGCATGTGTTTGGACCTGTGGGGGAAACCGGAGCACCCGGAGGAAACCCACACGAATACGGGGAGAACATGCAAACTCCACACAGAAACGCCAACTTAGCCCTACGCCTTTAAGCTAAAGAGAATTGGGACACCACTACGCCTTCACGGGCACGCCCAAAACGAGGGGTAGGGGACTGAATATATTGAAGTACTTGAACAATATCTATTTACAAATACAATTAATAAAAATACAACAGAATTAATGCATTAAATCAAAATCTAGTGTGTTTAATAATTTATATACTAATGTATTCAATCATAGAGTAACATTTTATAGTAGAAAAGTAGTTGGTTACAATTTAGAAGCAGCTGAATTCAGGTTAGGTGATCTTTCAAACAGCAGGGGGCACTGTCTGAGAAAACGATAGGTCTGAGCGTGCAGTAGGGTCTCCGGGCCTGCAGCTTCATAATATTGGATTTCTGTGCGCGCAGAGCCTAATGATAAGTTAGTTAGTCAATACAGCAAAAAAAACACATGTAATTTCTGCTGAGGGAGAGTCTCATTGGCAAATATATTCTCTTGTAAAATGTAAACCAAAAGCGAGTGATTTCAATAGGCTACATATTAAAGATCGAGATGATATTTAAGATACGCTTGGTTTCGATACATAGAAATCGTAAAATAAGCAGAAAGTCCTGTAGGAGGCTACTACATAAACGAGCTCTAGCATTCGCCCCACATGCAAAGCTATCCCTGTTGAAAAATCCTAGCCTAGGCTGGTTGGCTGGTTTTAGCTGGTCGACCAGTCTGGTTTTAAAGGGGTTTTGGCCATTTCCAGCCTGGTCTTAGCAGGTCAGGATGGAAAATGACCAGCTAAAACCAGCTTGACCTGCCTGGTTTATGCTGGACATAGCTGGTTTTGGCTGGGCTCCCAGCCTGGCTAGGCTGGTCAAGCTGGTTTTAGCTGGTCATTTTCCAGCCTGACCTGCTAAGACCAGGCTGGAAATGGCCAAAACCCCTTTAAAACCAGGCTGGTCAACCAGCTAAAACCAGCCAACCAGCCTAGGCTGGTTTAAACTGGATTTTTCAGTAGGGATGCTAGCTGCTTCCTTGCTGTCTGTGTCATCACAAAACTTATAAGAAGAGTACATATTAGCCGTTAGCACTAACAGACTCGTAGCTCTGTGGATAGAGTCTTGTTTGTAGTTCCAAATATTTTCCTGGCCTGGAAAATACCATGTCATGTTTTTCCAGGACTGTACAAACCCCGAATCAATCGCTTGAAACAATCCGCTCAATTAGAATAGTTCAGAGAAACGTTTAAAAGCTCAATATTGACAAGAAATTCACATCCATGACTGAATGTAGCAAATTAATTATAGGATAAAACTTTAGGCCACTTCAAACGTTGTAAGAAGCAATAGTGGACAAAGTTCACTTAGAGGCTTGGGTACTACAGATACCCTGATTAAATATTACTCCAGTGGAAGTCCTACTTAGACAAATACTTGGTTTTTTTATTTACTAAACTTTAAACAGCAGCAGACCTACTTACTGATGAATGTTTATTTGGCAAAACGTATCCTGCTCTGATAAGCACACTGATCATTGATAATGTGAAACCACAGTCACACTCTCGACCCCATTCATATCGGTTTCTGATCAAATCAGCTGTGGAGGGGGGAAATCATTTTTGCAGATCACAAATGCTCATGAATTGTGCAAGCATCTTCTTCATCTTAAGATATGGTTTGAGGCCTACAGAATGAGATGTCCTGGCGACAACAGTTCACGAAAAGCCTAAACTTTGGGGAAACAACAGGACTTATGTCAAATAGGTGACCATATGATGGGGGTCTTAGCATGAGAAATATGATGCCTTAGATTATTTAGGTAATTTCCTTGTCTTGAGTGGAAAAGTTCTGTAATGTAGTCTAAAGATGAGAGAGAACAGATAAACAGATTCTGTTTCTGTATGACTCTCTGACCTTCTCTTGCAAGAGAATAAAAATCTTTTACATTTTAAATCTTCTTTACATTTAATTGGATATTCCTGTTGATATGTAACAGTGAACCATCTACTGGAGTGAATCATTACTGGAGACTGACGATGAATGGATCATTTGAATTAGTGAATCATTTACTGGACACTCACTCTGAACAGATCATTTGAATAAGTGAATCATTTACTGGACACTCACTCTGAACGGATCATTTAAATTAGTGAATCATTTGTTGGAGACTCACTTTGATCATATAATTTAAATAAACAAATCGCTTACTGGAGACTCACTCTGAACAGATCATTTGAATTAGTGAATCGTTTACTGGAGACTCACTCTGAACAGATCATTTAAATAAACGAATCACTTACTGGAGACTCACTCTGAACAGATCATTTGAATTAGTAAATCATTTACTGGACACTCACTCTGATTGGATCATTTGAATTAGTGAATCATTTGTTGGAGACTCACTTTGAATGAATAATTTGAACTAGTGAATCACTTACTATAGATCCACTCTGACTATATCATTTGAATTAGGAGTAATTTATTGGCGATTTACATTGAACAGATAATTTAAGTTGGTGAATCGCTTACTAGAGACTTGCTCTGAGTGGATCATGAGAATGAGTGAATCATTTACTGGAGACTCACTCTGAACAGATAATTTAAATAAACGAATCACTTACTGGAGACTCACTCTGAACAGATCATTTGAATTAGTGAATAATTTACTGGAGACACACTCTGAACAGATAATTTAAATAAACGAATCACTTACTGGAGACTCACTCTGAACAGATCATTTGAATTAGTGAATAATTTACTGGAGACACACTCTAAACAGATAATTTAAATAAACGAATCATTTACTGGAGACTCACTCTGAACAGATCATTTCAATTAGTGAATCATTTGTTGGAGACTCACTTTGAATGAATAATTTGAACTAGTGAATCACTTACTAAAGATTCGCTCTGAATATATCATTTGAATTAGGATTAATTTATTGCCGATTTACATTGAACAGATAATTTAAGTTGGTGAATCGCTTACTGGAGACTTGCTCTGAGTGGATCATGAGAATGAGTGAATCATTTACTGGAGACTCACTCTGAATAGATCATTTGAATTAGTGAATCATTTACTGGAGACTCACTCTGAACAGATAATTTAAATAAACAAATCGCTTACTGGAGACTCACTCTGAACAGATCGTTTGAATTAGTGAATCATTTACTGGAGACTCACTCTGAACAGATCATTTGAATTAGTGAATCATTTACTGGAGACTAACTCTGAATGGATTATTTGAATTAGTTAATGATTTACTGGGGACTTACTCTGAATGAATCATTTGAATCAGTGAATCATTTCTGCAGATCGTTTTAAAAGGACCATTTGAATCAATGAATAATTTACTGGAGATTCACTCTAAAGAGATCATTTGAATTAGTGAATCATTTACTGGATACTCACTCTGTCCGGATCATTTGAATTGGTGAATTATTTACTTAAGATTAACAATGAATTGATTATTTAAATTAGTGAATCATTTACTAAAGACTTACTCTGAATGGATCATGTGAGTGAGTGAATTATTTACAGTAAACTGACTCTGAATAGATCGTTTGAATTATTGAATCGTTTACTGAAGACTCTCCCTCAACGGATCATTTGAATATGTGAATCATTTACTGAAGACTCATTCTGAACAAATAATTTTAATTAGTGAATTGTTTACTGGGATCTCACTTTGAACGTATCGTGTGAATTAGTGAATCATTTATTGGAGACTCACTCTGAACAGATCATTTTAATTATTGAATTGTTTACTGGAGACTCACTCTTAATGGATCACTTGAATCAGTAAATCATTTACAGGAGACTCACTCTGAAAAAAATAATTTGAATTAGTGAATCATTTATTGGAGACTCACTCTGAATGAATAATTTGAATTAGTGAATCAATTAAAGGAGACTCACTCTGTACAAATCATTTGTATTAGTGAATTGTTTACTGGAGGCTCACTCTGAACGGATCATTTGAATTAGTAAATCATTTACTGGAGGCTCACTCTGAACGGATCATTTGAATTAGTAAATCATTTACTGGAGACTCACTCTGAATGAATAATTTGAATTAGTAAATCATTTACTGGAGACTCACTCTGAATGAATCATTTGAATTAGTGAATCATTAACTGGAGACTCACTCTGAATGAATAATTTGAATTAGTGAATCATTTACAGGAGACTCACTCTGAATGAATAATTTGAATTAGTGAATCATCTACTGCAGACTCTGAATAATTTGAATTAGAGAATCATTTACTGGAGACTCACTCAGAATGAATCATTTGAATCAGTGAGTTGTTTACTCATAAACAGATATCAGTTCAATTAAGAAATGAACCGTTCAGTGCAATTTCTGAGCGGTTTTAAAGGGTTAACTAATCAAATTCAGCTTGTTCCTATATTAAACACCATTATCTCATCTATGAGCAGGTGATGATTTCGCCCTGATTCAAAATAACTTTACTCAGCTTCATTCAGCAGATGTAGTGGAGTAAAAAGCACACTATTTTGTTTAGAAATGTAGTGAAGTAAAAGATTGCTAATGTAAAATACCCTGATAAAGAACAGATAAGTACTTAAGTACAGTAGTGAACCACTGTTAATGAATAAAAGAGAGCCTCACCATAGACACTGAGGACGAAGAGCTTCTTGATGTTGTTGATCTGTAACTGATAAACTCCAGAGTGCTCAGTTCTGGTGCTGGTGATGGTCAGAGATCCACTCTGTTGATCCACGTCCAGCCTGTCAGTGAAAATCCCTCCGAGAGCATTATATACAGTCACATCTTGAGTCGTTGCGTTGATTTGAGCTATTGGATTCTTTCCAAACCTCCACACAATCAGATCATAATTCCTCATTTCAGTGTCCGTGTGTAGAGACACTGATTCCCCCTCCATTACGGACACTGGCTTCATCTCGCCTTTCTCAGCCAAATCACCTGAAGAAGAAACAGAGTTTGTCACACATGAAGAAACACTTTATGATCATTATGGGTGCTTTCACATCTGTAGTTCGCTTTGTTTAGTCCGGACCAAGGGCAATAAATGATACATTGTAGCATTTCCTGCCGTCTTTGGGTCGTTTTCACACCACACTGCTGGCTTAGGCTCGAACCAGATGAAAAGAACCAAAATCCAGTCATCTGACAAAATCCACATCTCTCATTGGCCAGATGTTGTTGAACATAGTTTCTAAACTGCTTTTCGATTGGTCAGAATTCACGCGCGGATGCCAAAGGATCTCCCGCAAGTTAACAAACCGGCAGACACAAAATGTCGCTGTATGAGATCATATGCTCATATAATTATTAATCACCTGTTTCTACATGGTCTGTCTCTAAAAGTGAGGTGGACGGATCCCCGCGTCCCCCCCCGGTTGCTACGCCCCTGCATCTGACCGATAACGATAACCTTAAAAATAGCATTTATCGGCCGATAACGATATGGCCGCCGATATATGGTGCATCCCTAGTGAATACTTATGTACATGTGATTTTTCAGGTTTTTTATTTTTAATAAATTTTCAACAATTTCCAAAAATCGTTTTCCACATTGTGTGTATAATGTTGAGGAAATAAATGAATTTAATCCAATTTGAAATAAGGCTGTAAAATAAAAAAGTGTGGGAAAAGTGAAGCATTATCAATACTTTCCGGATGCACTGTGTTATGGCCCAAAATGCCAGGGCTGATTTTTTGTCCCAGCCAAACCTCGCTCAGCGGAACGAACCGCCTAATAACAAATTTAAAATAACAATTTTTTTTTTGTCTTTGACATGACGACAACGTCATTAGTTAATTTATTTAGCTTAAAGTGTAATATTAAGGCTTAACTATGTTAAATTAGATTAACCAGATTAGTTTTATTTAACAAGGCAAGTAAACGGATAACCAGTAGTTTGTCCTGTAGAATAATTATTGAAAAAAAAATATTTAAGGGGGTTAATAATATCGACTCTAAGATCATTTAATAAGCTGCTTTTATTCCAGCCAGACTAAAAATAATTTCTCCATAATAAACTTCAAATGGAAAATATATTAAATATAATAAGGTAACACTTTTTAGCAGAATTAGTTGGCATGTAGATGTAACTTAATTCAACAAATGGACCATCGAAATAAAGTGTGACCAATAATAAAAACAAAGCACTGGAGAGCTAATGGTTTTGTCTTTAACTGTACATGCACGAACTGAACAAAAGAAACACACTTGAAATTGCATCATGTGAACCCAATAATAAAGATATCCCCTAATTAAATTAAGTGATTAACTATAAATAAAATCACACAGACGCAAAAAAGACTGGCTTTAAAAGTATGAAACTCACCATAAACTACGAGAATGAACAACGTCCTCCTATGGCCGTTCTGTAGTTGGTAACGTCCAGCGTGTTCAGTCCTGGTGTTTGTGATGGTCAGACATCCGGTTTGATGATCCACCTTCACGCTGCCTCTGAATCTTCCATCGTAATCTTCATTCACAGTCAAACTGCTCTCGGTGACGTTGATTTGTACTATTAAAGCGTTTTCAGGTCCAAATCTCCACAGGATCACATCGTTGTTCCTCATTTCTCTGTCAGTGTGTAAAGTAACCGAGTCCCCCTCCATCGCTGACACCAAACTCAGCTCATCGGTTACACCAAACACCCCTGATCATAAAAATAAAGAGAAAGACTTGTTTATAGTTCATTACCTTACAAAAAAATACTTAAACTAGGGATGTCCCGATCGGGTTTTTTTGCCCTTGAGTCATTTGATTTTGAGTATCTGCCGATACCGAAACCAGATCCGATACTTCTATAATACACAGATCCAGGATGTTCCTTATTTTATTGTTACGTCCCGACCAGTCTAGGGTTGTCGGGAACAATAACAAAAGTATAAATAAATCAAACCTTTAAATACTCAATTTAGGGTTTTCCCAACACAATCTCACGGCAATTCGTAACTTTTTGATTTAGTGGCTAATTCGTACGAATTTGTACGATCTAATTCGTACAATTTAGTACGATTTGCTCATCCCCCAATGACGGTTGGGTTTAGGGCTGGGGTTAGGTGCCACGCCTCCTTTTTAAAATCGTACAATTTCGTACGACTGAACTCGTACGAATTCGTACGAATTAGCCACTAAACTGACAAAACGTAAAATACTTACGTTTTCTCGTGAGATCAGGCTGGTTTTCCCCTTCTCCTGTCCCAGCTCACAATGATCACAACCAGTTTATCAAGAAATAACAAGGTTTATCCCTTCGGAAGGGAATCCAAGCCAAAGTAACAAACAAAAAGACAGCTAACTTGCGGGGAAATAATCCTAACTTACCTGCTCAAATAAAAGTACCCCAAATAAAAATTACAACAAACTTCCCGTTGTCCCTCGCTGCCACAAACCAGGAGAAACGTCTTTAAAGTAAATGGTGGTTCCCGTTCACGCTGGTAGACAACACCGCAATGGGAGTCTCAGTAGTGTAGCATTCGATCTCACTAGAAGTTCGCTCACTGTACACACAGTGGGAGAGTATACAGATATACAGTTCACCTAGTTGGTAGTGGATCTTCTGGTAAACACAACACAAGTGCAAGCATTCGATCTCACACGGTGTTCGCTCATTAACCACTGCAGGTGAATACTCAGATACACGGTTCATCTAGGTGGTGAATCCTCTGGTAAACACTACACAAGTGTAAGCTTTCCACTAGATCGGTGAGAAGGATGAGTATGCAGATAAAGATCATCCGTAGGCGAGTATACAAGCACACAGTTCATCAGAGTGATAGCAGATCTTCTAGTAAACATCAGATGAGAATAATCAATTCCCTTGATCAGTATGAAAGACTCATAAGGAACATCTATGGAAGGGGGTGAGAAGACGAAGGAGCAAAGGTGAAGAGAACCATTTGACTTCAATACCGGCCGACGAGTGAACCGAGAAGGTGGGTCTTTATAGTTTCCATGGGTAATGGGGAACAGGTGCAAGTCGTCAGTAGTCTGGTGAATGTTCACGGGATTGGATGGAGGTGGTATGTGAGGGAGAACGTTGATTGGGTGAGCAGGAACGAGCCGGGGATGTGACGTTCCCAACCTTCAGCTTCAATTTATCCAAAAATATAGTTTTAATACGTGAAAACAAAGCACACAGGCTCAGATCAAATACGGCGAGGAGTTAGTAAAGAAATAAAGACTTTTCAGCTAACGAAATCAGTCAATTACACCACACTAATTCAACAAACAATCTGGGGCAGGAGATAGGAGACGCTTGGAAAAACAGCAACAGCGGTGGCAATGACGACGGAGATTTTCAACCTGCACCGAGCAGAAAGACCCATCTTCCCTACTGAAAAATCCACCTTAAACCAGCCTAGGCTGGTTGGCTGGTTTTAGCTGGTCGACCAGCCTGGTTTTTGAGGGGTTTTGGCCATTTCCAGGCTAGTTTCCAGCCATTTCCAGCCTGGTCTTAGCTGGTCAGGCTGGGAAATGACCAGCTAAAACCAGCTTGACCAGCCTAGGCAGGCTGGGAGCCCTGCCAAAACCAGCTATGTCCAGCTTAAACCTGGCTGGTCAGGCTGGTTTTAGCTGGATTTAGCTGGTCATTTTCCAGCCTGACCAGCTAAGACCAGGCTGGAAATGGCTGGAAACCAGCTTGGAAATGGCCAAAACCCCTCTAAAACCAGGCTGGTCAACCTAGGCTGGTTTAAGCTGAATTTTTCAGCAGGGTTTTGTTCCTCTCCTTTGCTAATATAGCCCCCCCCCCCCATATATACATACAGGGCGTGACAATAACACCTGCCAACCTGCAAAGTGCGGGTTGATTTCTACTGTGGCGGGTTAGACAGTCACTCCCACTAGCCACTTTGGCAATCATTTTTAAATTGTAATTTTCTTAAAAGCAGAGTTCGACAATAAGGATGGCCCAATATTCGTGCAAATGTGATCTTGCAATCGAGAAGCAGCAGGACTGACAAAAACAACTGTGTTCGCTCGAGCAAAAGAAGGCAGATCAATACCGAATGAAAGGATGATCACTTGCGCGCACAGGTAATGTGATGCAAGCCACTTTTAAAAAGCCCGCGCGCTCCCGTTTACTTGCGTGAAGCAACCGTGACTAGAGAGAACGCAACTGGTGCGATCGGTTTCTTTGAAATATACTGGACAAAAAGCGATGATCGTGCACCCACCATCCTGCTGCTTTCAAGAGCTCTAGATTAAAAAAGATTATTAGTTATTAGCCCCCCTTTGAATTGTTTTTTCTTTTTTAAATATTTCCCAAATTATGTTTAACAGAGCAAGGAAATTTTCACAGTATGTCTGATAATATTTTTTTCATCTGGAGAAAGCCTTATTTGTTTTATTTTGGCTAGAATAAAAGCAGTTTTAATTTTTTTAAAAGCCATTTTAAGGTCAAAATTATTAGCCCCTTTAAGCGATTTTTTTTTTCGATAGTTTTTTCAAAAACTTGCCTAATTACCCTAATTAAGCCTTTGAAAGTCACTTTAAGCTGTGTAGAAGCGTCTTGAAAAATATCTAGTCAAATATTATTTACTGTCATCATGGCAAAGATAAAATAAATCAGTTATTAGAGATGAGTTATTAACACTTATGTTATTATTATGTATATTATTATGTTTAGAAATGTGTTGAGAAAATCTGCTCTCCGTTAAACAGAAGCAGCAGTCACCGCTTTCGTTTGAATTATTTTTTGAACGGATTATAACAGGCCTAACATTAACCGTGTGCACGTGATCATCCTTTCCTTATCCCTCACGGCAATTTTTTACCTGCTTTCTTTTGCTTACAGTTATTTTTGTTAATATAGTTTAATTATCATATTTTTACAATAGCATTGCTTTAACAGGAGATTAACTTCACGTTTATGTGTAGTTAACTGGCAGTGGTGGAAAGAGTACTGAAAAATCACACTCAAGTAAAAGTATCATTACTTGTCTAAAAATGTAGTGCAAGTAGAGTAAACGTATCTGTTGTAAATATTACTCAGAGTATAAGTAAAAAGTAGCCCTTTCAAAAGTACTCAAGAGTAGTGAGTATTACGCTGTTAAAAACTGATGTGTATACATGTAATTTGTGGATGTGTAAACGTAACATTCTGTAGTGCATCTAGTTATTGCCCAGCAGACACACAACATCGTAAGATGTTATTATTTGGTTGGATTTAGGTTGTGATGTCAGGTGACCAAAATTCAACATCTAGCCAGTATCTAAGGACAATGTTATTTTCATGTCCAATAATGACGTCAAAAGACGTTGATATTTGGTCGATTTTAGGTTGTTAGAATGCAACCAAAATCTAACGTCGACCCAACATCTAAAACCAACATCATATTGACGTCAAATACTGACATTTATACTGATAAATGTCAATAGTTTTAACGTCCACACAACGTCAAGCTGTCACAGACGTTGATATTTGGTTGATTTTCGGTTGGACGTTGGACATTGACGTTGGCCTAACGTTGAGTTCTGACGTAAACTTGATTTTCATTTCCAAACAAAATGCGACGTCCCCATGACGTTGGGGTACAACGTCAATCTGACGTCATGTTGACTTCAAATACTGACATTTATTCATCAGGTATGGCAACCAAAATCCAACGTCTGATAAATGTCAATAATTTTAACGTCCACACAACATCAAGCTGTTACAGACGTTGATATCTGGTTGGATTTAGGATGGACGTTGGCCTAACGTTGAGTTCTGACGTAAACTCGACATTCATTTCGAAACAAAATGCGACGTCCCCATGACGTTGAGGTACAACGTCAATCTGACGTCATGTTGACGTCAAATACTGACATTTATTCATCAGGTATGGCAACCAAAATCCAACGTCTGATAAATGTCAATAGTTTTAACGTCCACACAACATCAAGCTGTTACAGACGTTGAAATCTGGTTGGATTTAGGATGGACATTGGCCTAACGTTGAGTTCTGACGTAAACTCGATTTTCATTTTCAAACAAAATGCGACGTCCCCATGACGTTGAGGTACAACGTCAATCTGACGTCATGTTGACGTCAAATACTGACATTTATTCATCAGGTATGGCAACCAAAATCCAACGTCTGATAAATGTCAATAGTTTTAACGTCCACACAACATCAAGCTGTTACAGACGTTGAAATCTGGTTGGATTTAGGATGGACATTGGCCTAACGTTGAGTTCTGACGTAAACTCGATTTTCATTTCCAAACAAAATGCGACGTTCCCATGACGTTGAGGTACAACGTCAATCTGACGTCATGTTGACGTCTTGTGCCTGCTGGGTTTTAAAAGCGATTTCGGTCATCATACAGTAAACATCCG
Organism: Danio aesculapii; assembly: GCF_903798145.1. NCBI lineage: Eukaryota > Metazoa > Chordata > Actinopteri > Cypriniformes > Danionidae > Danio > Danio aesculapii. The sequence goes on along the minus strand of NC_079438.1, from coordinate 4,500,423 downwards.
TCATCTTGTCATCAGTGACATGCATCTAAACAGTCTCTAGGTCAATGCTTGTAAAGACTTCGGACACCTTCTTGGACATTTTGAATACTTCCAAACAGTTTGCTGCAATTATAAAGCGCCCATGTCTTGAGGTAGTTCATTATGATGCGATTTACCTTCTATGTGTGATTTGATTGGACTCGCAGGGCTGATTTTTCTCCATAGATCCCCATAGACAAGAAAAAATAGAGTAGTGACTGCAGGTTGAAGGAAAGTAGTGGAGTAAAAGTACAGATACAGCACTAAAAATGTACTCAAGAGTAAGTAAACACATTTTCAAAACTACTCAGTAAACTACAATTCCTGAGAAAAACTACTCAACTACAGTAATTTGAGTATTTGTAATTAGTTACTTTACACCACTGTTAACTGGTGATCTGAGACCTTTAGCCAGGACAGATTACTGTGCGTTTAGATACATGGCAATAATTATTTTTTAAAGAAAAGTAATTGTTTAATTAAAAAGTGCACGTATACAGCTATCTTTAGCCTGTTTTTAGCATATTTAAAATTTGTGACTAAGAAATAATTGTATTTTTTATTTTTTTTGGTGTGGTCAGGGATAAATTTGGTAAATCCTTGATTTCGAGTCCTGAAAAGTCATAAGAAATACAAACTAATCGCAATGCGACACGACCCATTTGCTCATGCACATTAAGCAAGCTCGTACACAACACACACACAAAAGTAAAATGAACGAGGCGGCATGTGGAAATAACACATGTAAATCAAGTAAATGTAGTAATGTCATGGTCAAATTTATGCAAGTGAAATATATTTCCCCAACAACAAAATTGTGGCTAGTGAAAATGGCTAGTGGCTAGTAACGTTGAAAATCTACTAGCCACAGTGGCTGGTGATGAAAAAAGTTAATGTCAAGCCCTATATATATATATATATATATATATATATATATATATATATATATATATATATAGTTGAAGTCAGAATTATTAGCCCCCCTGAATTACTTTTTCCCCAATTTCTGTTTAACGGAGAGCAGATTTCTTCAACACATTTCTAAACATAATAGTTTTAATAACTCATCTCTAATAACTGATTTATTTTATCTTTGCCATGATGACAGTAAATAATATTTGACTAGATATTCTTCAAGACACTTCTATACAGCTTAAAGTGACATTTAAAGGCTTAACTGGGTTAATTAGGTTAACTATGCAGGTTAGGGTAATTAGGCAAGTTATTGTATGACGATGGTTTGTTCTGTAGACTATCGAGAAAAAAAATAGCGTAAAGGGGCTAATGATTTCGTCCTTAAAATATTTTTCAAAAATTTAAAAACTGCTTTTATTCTAGCTAAAATAAAACAAATAAAACTTTCTCCAGAAGAAAAAATATTATCAGACATACTGTGAAAATTTCCTTGCTCTGTTAAACATCATTTGGGAAATATTTGAAAAAGTATTCAAATGGGGGCTAATAATTCTGACTTCAACTGTATATATATTTATTTTTTTATTTATTATATCCGAGTCCTGATCGGGAGGTAACGTCCGATTCTGATCGAGTCTGAAACCAAGTGATTGGGTCCGATTTCCGATCACGGGATTGGATCTGGACATCCCTAACTTTCATAAATCTCAAACTAGATGATAATGTAATGTATATCTCACTTTACCTATGAAAAAAGTAAAAACATGTCATTTTACTACAGTAAATGGTTTGAAGTAGAAACACAACAAGTTTTAAAGTTAAAGAAATAAAAAAATAATAATAAAGTGATAAAAGCAAATGTACTCACCAAATAGACACCACAAACTGAACCAAACCGTGCCAAACATTTTCTCCAATGATTTCAGTCCTCAAACTCATAACAGTGTTACTGATGTGAGACCTGGTCAATAGTAAAAACTAACTGCGTTGGCCCGTGTGATCATTTTCAGTTCTGTTTTTTTCTTCTTCTGATTTCCTAACCTCTCTGTTACCACATTGGGCTTCAGTCAACCACAACTTCCTACTCACTGGCGATGTGTGTAGTTTTTTTACAGAAATTGAGATGTTACTGATTCAGTTCTCATAAGATCATGTGAGTGTCTGAAAATTGTGTTCGGTTTATTCATTGTTTCTCCTCTCAAAGGCAGAACACGGTGGGTTTTTTATGGGCCCGCTTTATTTTAAGTGGATTTAATTCAAGTTTACTTGTATCGCATCATTTTTGTAACAATTTTATAGCAATTCAGTTTTATATTGTACAATGCTAATTTGTAAAACAACTCAGTACTGGGAAACACCCATACACACTCATACACAACAGCCAATTTAGTTAATCCAATTCACATGCGCATGTGTTTGGACTGTGAGGGAAACCGGAGCACCCAGAGGTGCAAACTCCGCAAAGAAATGCTCACTGGCCCAGCCGGGACTCGAACTAGCAAGCCAAATTGGCGCCTACAATGTACTTGTATCTTAAATATGGTCTGCATGTAAAAATAACCTTTATAACTGCATTGCCTAGCTAGCAAAATTCATGTGGCTCAAATCCGGCCCACACCAGACTTTTATCCGGCCCACATACCGCATGGAATGATGGCATTTGGGCGGTCTGCTCCTGTTTGCCAGATCTGGGCCACAATAATGCCATAGCAGTATCACACAGCAGCCAAAATTCAACCAAATGAACCATAACTGACCCTATTCTGGGCCACAGTTTGCTTTTATTCTGTTCCAGATCCGGCCCACACCAGACACTTACATCTGAACCACATTAGGCTCACCTTCAGATTACATTTTGCCATACGTGCTAAATCTTTGCCTTGAATGGCCCATATATGAAATTGAATCTTTGGCCCCCCCTTGCCATTGTATAGGTGGGACACTCACATTCATTATGTCTGGGCCGAAGGAATACCGCCAGTGCCGCATAACTGCCTAAAGTGGCCCACATTCATATGCTATCTGGGTGTTGACTCTCTTGCACCTTAAAAGGCTCCAATTTTGGCCTTTTTACAAGATGTAAAATAAGTTTCCAAAATGTGTCTGTAAAGTTTCAGCTGTAAATACCCATCAGATCATTTATTACACCCTGTTGCAAGTGTTAATTTTTGGGTCAAAGGGAATTGTAGATGTTTTTACGCCTGTGCCTTTAAACGCAAATGAGATTCTCTGATTCTCCCCGCCCACCCTTGATCATTTCTCTTCAGAGAAGGACAGTTTTGGCAAGTTAGCATTTTTAAAGGAGTGGTCCATTATAATATCATATGTTAAATTTTAGTTGATGTGGAATGTCCCAGATAGCAAATTACATCTGGCCCAGATATGGCCCACATCTCCCACATTCTTCTGGCTCACATACCGCATTGAATAACGGCGATGACTCAACCTGATTGTGGCTGACATAAGAATCCAAAAGTCAGCCACAACTAGACCAGATCTGGGCCACATTTCAGAAAAAGCATGGCCCATATCTGGGCCAGCTGCGGCCCATGCATTTTCTCAGATCTAGTCTAGCTGCCGACCATGCACTTTCCCAGATCTGGCCAAGCTGCGTAACATGCACTTTCCCAGATCTGGCCCAGCTGCGGACCATGCACTTTCTCAGATCTGGCCCAGATCTGGGTCAGTTGTGGCTGACTTTTGGGTTAGATGTGGCTCACATTTACACATAGCTATATAAATCACATAGGTTGCATCAGAAATCGCATACTTCCATACTATATTGTAATACTATAAAGTAGCCGAGTAGTGTGTTCGAATTCATAGAATTCAAAAATCAGAATCAGAATAAAAACAAATTGACAGCAACAAATCGTTCTGCCTTCAGCTACTTCCTCTGAACATTACTTGGCAACAGTGGAGAAAGATAACCAGGGTCAGATGGTCAGGATAAACAGGGCAGAAATGACAGACAGAAATCAGACATGAAGAGGCTGCGTTCAAAATCGCATACTTCCATACTATATAGTACACTAAAAACAGAGGCGCAAAAAGGGGGTATGCAGTATATGCGGCGCATAGGGGCGCCACACATGGGGGGGCGCCATTGTGTCAAAACTATTTTTGAAATTATCCTTACTAAAAGTTTCAAATAATCAAAATAAATAAATATTTTTTGTTTAAAATATTTATTTTGCGTTCGTTTTATACAAGTATATAATTGTATTTTATTAAATAAAGAAAATCATACTTCCCCTCCCCCTCTGTTGACCATTTGATTGATTCATTGCAGCTGGATAAAAAAATTGAAACTAATATTTGGGTTAAAAAATTCCCCTATATAAATTATATATTATATTATATTCCCATATATATTATAAAATCCATAATTTTACAGTTTATTTCCGGCAGCTGGGGTGCCAGAAAAAAAGTAAAATAATAGCCGTTAAATTACAGAAATTTGCTTAAGTAAAAATTTTTGGTACATTTCTGTAATTTAATATCTGTTATTTTACGGTACATTTCTGTAATTTAACGGCTATTATTTTACTCTTTTTCCGGCACCCCAGCTGCTGGAAATAAACCGTAAAATTAAGGATTTTTTTTACAGTGTATGTATAATATAGATACATCGGCCCCTTTGGTAATGTTTTTTGCTCAAAACTATTTTAATTTTAGTTACAAAAAAGTTTGGCGATAAAATAGAACATCTCAGGGCAGTTTGTCTTTGTTTATTTTTTACACTAAACATTTAACAGTCTTTTTTATTTAACTTTGTGAAAGGTGTAATAGCAGTTTCAGTCAATAATTCATGCAAAGACAAATCTTACACCTCTCACAGTAAGCATTTGAGAAGTGATTGCATGTTTAAGTTATGTTGCCCTTTAGGACTCCCAGATCTATAATTTTGTTTTGACAAATGTCATGCAAAAGCAAGGCATGTCAAGGTGCTATACACATTTAGTGAGGAAAATGAAATCATTTGGGGTGGGATGAGATGTCATTCTTTGACTCATCACATGCTTAGTGTAATTATACTTTTACTACTTCATATATTTTAAATTGTGTTTAGAACTTCTAAATGTATTTGTTTAAAGCATGTTAAGGAGGGGGGGCGCAAAACTTGAACCCGCATACCCCTCACTAAAATTGCAGTTGCGCCCCTGACTAAAAAACAGTAACAACAAGTAAAAACAAGTTAATAATAATAATTTCTTACATTTATATAGCACTTTTCTGGGCACTCAAATCGCTTTACACATGGGGGGATCTCCTCATCCACCACCAGTGTACAGCATCCACAGACAACACTATTACAGACAACAAAGGGTGTGCTACAGAGGACTGTATTGTTTTATCACTCACCGGGTTCGGTAGATGGGCTGAAGCAGAGAAGTGTCCCCACTGTGTTTACCTGGTGCCATGAACTGAAGACTAGGAGGATTACTCTTAAAGAGATTTCGATTTTGTTTAATGCCTAATATGCTTTTAATTGTTTAAATTAAACAACTGAATGATATTAAAGTGATGTTTACACCACATCTGCACTTTAAAATCGCTGCAACAGCTGGAAGTTTGTAGTCCACAGCATGTTGTTGCAATGTTTACAGTGCTGATCCTATACCTTTGGGTTTCTTCCCACCGCAGCCTCGCTTTCATGTTTTAAAATGGCAGCCACGTAAAATAAGCGTATTGGTAAACTTGAAATGGGAGTCAAGGTCCCATCCAGAAAGGTTCCAGAAGAAAGGCAAGCTTGCCAAGTAAGTGATAAAAGGAGTCAACAATCTCATATGTAACTAAAACATGATGATGTGATGATGGAACTACCCCTAATATTGACAGGAAATCCTGAAAGACAGATCTTTTCATTTTTGCACAGGATATGCACAACATCTTCAGGTTGATCCATTTGGGGTTCATTTCTACACAGAAACTTGGAGTTTTTATTCAACATCCTGTGAGTCCTGCTTTTAGATGCTACTGTAGGGTAAGGATGGCTGACATGAAACTGACGTTTCGACACCATGTCGAGATACTAAAGCACTGATATTTTGAAACACTACTCAACGTTTCGAAACACCCTGACATGACTAAAGTGATTCAAAGGATCAGTCATTTCACAAGCATTTGAGACCTGGCAAATCTACGTTTGATTGACAGTTTATTGAGAAACAAAACCACTATCTCGCATAGCCTAGTGCAGTGTTTCCTAACCCTGTTCCTGAAGGCACACCAACAGTACATATGTTCAACCTCTCCCCAATCAGACACACTTGAATCAACTCGAAGAACATTAGAAGAGACTCCAAAACCTGAAGTCAATGAATCAGAGGTAAGTACTGTTTGTGTGCCTCCAGGAACAGGGTAGGGAAACCATGGCCTTGTGGACCGTGCACACGTATATAGCGCAACTATCCCAAGTTCAGATCCCGGCTTGTTCAAACATTCGGAAATTGGGAATCAATGTCTTTTATTAATTAAAAACATGTTTATTTACAAAGAGTTCATTCAGATGTCAGATCAATTCATCTTTATTTCTATAGCACTTTTACAATGTGGCGGTGAGGAACAAACTTGAAAAAAACCTTGAGAGAAACCAGGTTCAGTTAGGCACGACCATTTCTCCTCTGGCCAAACTTCTTGTGCTGCTCAGGATACGGCCTGGTCCAGGATTATAGAAGCCTTGGGAATAATAAAAACAGACTAAGATAAGCACAGATGCCGTTCAAACTATACTCTTCTAGGAAGTGTTCCCGGCTCCGGTTGCCCTAAATAATGCAGACTAACAATCCTTTAGAGGATTTGGATTTCAAAAGTATTTGTGTTTATGTGTGTGCTAATGCTAAGAGATGTGTCTTTAGTCTAGGTTTAAACTGACCGAGAGTGTCCGCTTCCCGAACTGTGCTAGGAAGGTTGTTCCAGAGTTTAGGTGCCAGATATGAGAAAGATCTACCGCCTATAGTTGATTTTAATATTCTGGGAATAATTAATTGTCCAGAATTATTTGAGCACAGTGGACATGGGGGGCTATAATACACCAGGAGCTCCCTCAGATACTGGGAGAACAACAATACAAGAACAGAGCAACAACCTAAAACTCAATTTAAATGAGTTACAAGATTTGGACCCAATGTATCTGCATGCCAGTCAGGAACACTAACCAGTCCACTAAATCACTTGATATCTTGACTATACATGTGTTATAATCCCTCAATTTGCATAACTGTTTCTTTGTTGCGATAGAGATGGGTTTGGAAGCCTCAACACATTTGCTTCGACGACAACATTTGACAACCCATGACAACATTTCATGGGTGTCACGGACGAAAGTGAAAAAAGAGGGGGGGCAGGAATTCTGGTGGGCACTTATAGTATGTCTGGGGGCCCCAAAATGGCGTGGGCCCTTAGAACCGTCCTAAATTCCCACCCTAGCGGCCACTGGCTTTCACTTTTTTTGTGTTTCACAAAGTCTTGCCCTGCCCACTACTACTGCAGGGGTTGTAAGTTGCAGTACAAATCAGCCAAAGAGAGTCCTGTAATACAGCATCAGTCCAAACGCTTTGGGTGTATGGCCATACACAATAAATGCACTATATAAGTACACATTACAGAACATTTACATTACATAATAGGAGGTGTTGACTTTACGTTGACCATCTCATCTGACGGCAGTCATCAAATCTATAATTATGACCTCAGTGTTGAACTGAAGGCTCCTCAA